>NC_069505.1:139294802-139429802 GCF_027579735.1 Bombina bombina | reverse complement strand
ACCAGATAGGGTGAAGTACACTGCAAAGCAGACAATTCAGAAACTCTTCTAGCAGAAGAAATAGCAACCAAAAACAGAACTTTCCAAGATAGTAACTTAATATCTATGGAATGTAAAGGTTCAAATGGAACCCCTTGAAGAACTGAAAGAACTAAGTTTAGACTCCATGGAGGAGTCATGGGTCTGAAGACAGGCTTGATTCTGACCAAGGCCTGTACAAATGCCTGTACATCTGGCACTGCTGCCAGACGTTTGTGCAACAAAACAGACAGAGCAGATATCTGTCCTTTTAGAGAACTCGCTGACAACCCTTTATCCAAACCCTCTTGGAGAAAGGAGAGTATCCTAGGAATTTTACTCCAAGAGAATCCCTTGGATTCGCACCAACAGATATATTTTTTCCATATCTTATGGTAAATTTTCCTAGTCACAGGTTTTCTGGCTTGGACCAGAGTATCTATAACTGAATCTGAAAACCCACGCTTAGATAAAATCAAGCGTTCAATTTCCAAGCAGTCAGTTGCAGAGAGACTAGATTTGGATATTCGAATGGACCTTGTACTAGAAGATCCTGTCTCAAAGGTAGTTTCCATGGTGGAGCCGATGACATATTCACCAGGTCTGCATACCAAGTCCTGCGTGGCCACGCAGGAGCTATCAGAATCACCAAGGCCTTCTCCTGTTTGATCCTGGCTACAAGCCTGGGAAGGAGAGGAAACGGTGGAAACGCATAAGCTAGGTTGAACGACCAAGGCGCCACCAATGCATCCACTAGTGTCGCCTTGGGATCCCTGGATCTGGACCCGTAGCGAGGAACCTTGAAGTTCTGACGAGACGCCATCAGATCCATGTCTGGAATGCCCCATAGTTGAGTTAACTGGGCAAAGACCTCCGGGTGGAGTTCCCACTCCCCCGGATGGAAAGTCTGACGACTCAAATAATCCGCCTCCCAGTTGTCTACTCCTGGGATGTGAATTGCAGATAGATGGCAGGAGTGATCCTCCGCCCATTTGATGATCTTGGATACCTCTCTCATCGCCAAGGAACTCTTTGTTCCCCCCTGATGATTGATGTACACTACAGTCGTCATGTTGTCCGACTGAAATCTTATGAATCTGGCCTTCGCTAGTTGAGGCCAAGCCCGGAGCGCATTGAATATCGCTCTCAGTTCCAGAATCTTTATCGGGAGAAGAGACTCTTCCCGAGACCATAGACCCTGAGCTTTCAGGGAGTCCCAGCCCGCGCCCCAGCCTAAAAGACTGGCGTCGGTCGTGACAATGACCCACTCTGGTCTGCGGAAACTCATTCCCTGAGACAGGTGATCTTGAGTCAACCACCAACTGAGTGAGTCTCTGGTTAACTGGTCTACTTGAATCTGGGGAGACAAGTCTGCATAATCCCCATTCCACTGTTTGAGCATGCACAGTTGTAATGGTCTTAGATGAATTCGAGCAAAAGGAACCACGTCCATTGCTGCAACCATTACACCTATTACCTCCATGCACTGAGCTATGGAAGGCTGAGGAATAGATTGAAGAACTTGACAAGCGTTTAGAAGCTTTAACTTTCTGACCTCTGTCAGAAAAATCTTCATTTCTACAGAATCTATTATTGTTCCTAGAAAAGGAACCCTTGTGGACGGGGACAGGGAACTTTTTTCTATGTTCACCTTCCACCCGTGAGACCTGAGAAAAGCTAAAACAATGTCTGTATGAGCCTTTGCTTTGGAAAGGGACGACGCTTGGATTAGAATGTCGTCTAGATAAGGTGCTACAGAAATGCCCCTCGGCCTTAGAACCGCTAGAAGGGACCCTAGCACCTTTGTGAAAATTCTGGGAGCGGTGGCTAAACCGAATGGAAGAGCCACGAACTGGCAATGTTTTTCCAGAAAGGCGAACCTTAGGAACTGATGGTGATCTTTGTGGATAGGAATATGTAGGTACGCATCCTTTAAGTCCACGGTAGTCATATATTGACCCTCCTGGATTGTTGGTAAGATCGTCCGAATGGTTTCCATTTTGAATGATGGAACTCTGAGGAATTTGTTTAGGATTTTTAAATCCAGAATTGGCCTGAAAGTTCCCTCTTTTTTGGGAACTACAAACAGGTTTGAGTAAAAACCTAGACCTTGTTCCGCTGCTGGAACTGAGTGTATCCCTCCCATCTTTAATAGGTCTCCTACGCAATGTAAGAATGCCTGTCTCTTTATCTGGTCTGAAGATAAGCGAGACATGTGGAACCTTCCCCTTGGAGGGAGTTCCTTGAACTCTAGAAGATACCCCTGAGAGACTATTTCTAGTGCCCAGGGATCCGGAACATCTCTTGCCCAAGCCTGAGCAAAGAGAGACAGTCTGCCCCCTACTAGATCCGGTCCCGGATCGGGGGCTACCCCTTCATGCTGTCTTGGTAGCAGCAGCAGGCTTCTTGGCCTGTTTACCCTTGTTCCAGCCTTGCATTCCATGCTGGTTTAGGCTGGGAAGCATTACCCTCTTGTCTAGAGGCTGCAGAGTTAGGAGACGGTCCGTTCCTGAAATTGCGAAAGGAACGAAAATTAGATTTGTTCTTAGCCTTGAAAGGCCGATCCTGTGGGAGGGCATGGCCCTTTCCCCCAGTGATGTCTGAAATAATCTCCTTCAATTCTGGCCCGAAAAGGGTCTTACCTTTGAAAGGAATATTAAGCAGTTTTGTCTTGGACGACACATCCGCCGACCAAGATTTTAGCCAAAGCGCTCTGCGCGCCACTATTGCAAATCCTGAATTTTTCACTGCTAATTTAGCCAATTGAAAAGCGGCATCTAAAATAAAGGAATTAGCCAACTTTAGTGCGTGAATTCTGTCCATGACTTTCTCATATGGAGTCTCCTTATGGAGCGAATTTTCTAGTTCCTCGAACCAAAAAGACGCCGCCGTGGTGACAGGAATAATGCACGAAATTGGTTGGAGAAGGAAACCTTGCTGAACAAATATCTTTTTAAGCAACCCTTCCAATTTTTTATCCATAGGATCTTTAAAAGCACAACTGTCCTCAATGGGAATAGTTGTGCGCTTGGCCAACGTAGAAACTGCCCCCTCAACCTTAGGGACTGTTTGCCATGCGTCCCTTCTGGGGTCGACAATGGGGAACATTTTCTTAAATATAGGAGGTGGGACAAAAGGTATACCTGGCTTCTCCCACTCCTTGGTCACTATGTCCGCCACCCTCTTGGGTATCGGAAAGGCATCAGCGTGCACAGGGACCTCTAGGAATTTGTCCATTTTGCACAATTTCTCTTGAATCACCAAAGAGTCACAATCATCAAGAGTAGTTAGCACCTCCTTAAGCAGGGCGCGGAGATGTTCTAACTTAAATTTAAATGCCACAGACAGACCCTCCCTCACTGCCAATTCAGACTGGTGTGAGGGTATAACAGATAAATTATTGTCAGCGCCCACTTGCTCATCCTCTGTATTTAAAACTGAGCAATCACGCTTTCTGGGAAATGCTGGCAGTTTGGATAAAAGATTTGCTATAGAATTATCCATTACTGCAGTTAATTGCTGCATAGTAACAAGCATTGGCGCGCTAGATGTACTAGGTGTCGCCTGCGCGGGCAAAACTGGTGTTGACACAGAAGGAGAGGATGATGAACTATCCCCACTACCTTCATTTGAAGAATCATCTTGGGCAACCTTATTAAATGTGACAGTACTGTCCTTACTTTGTCTGGACGCCATGGCACAATTTGAACATACATTTAAAGGGGGAACCACCTTGGCCTCCATACACACAGAACATATGCTATCTGAAGGTATAGACATGTTAGACAGACTTTAGCAGGCTATTAATGCAATAAAACCGTTTTTAAACAAAACCGTTACTGTCTCTTTAAATAATAAAAGAGTACACTTTATTTCTGAATGTTTGAAAAACTATGAAGGAAATATCCGATCTTTACAAAATTTGCACCCTAGTGTCTTAACCGGAGCTAATTGTTCAATTTACCAGTTTAAACCCACTACAGTCCCTGCCACAGCCTTTGCTGCAGCTTTTACCTTCCTTGGGGGTTATTCACCACAGAAATAAGCCTTCTTGAAATCGTTTTTATGGCCACAGGACCCTCTCACATGAAGCTGCATGCACTGCTTCCAAAAGTAACTGCGCAACTGAGGCGCGAAAATGAGGCCTCCTCCCTCTGCATACCAGAGTGAAGGGGCCTTCCTGACTAGATTAGGTGTCTAAACAACTGCCAGGCGTAATAAAAACGTTCCCAAAAGTGTTTCAAAGTCACAAAACACTCCAAAAGTCATATAAATATTATATAAATCAATCGATTTAGCCCACAAAAGTGTCAACCAGTATAGAGCCCATTTATAAGCCTTCATTCTGTTATGAGTCTAAGAAAATGGCTTACCGATCCCATAAGGGAAAATGACAGTCTTCTAGCATTACTATGTCTTGTTAGAAAAGGGGCTAGTCATACCTGGAGCAGAAAAGTCTGCAAACTGTTCCCCCCAACTGAAGTTCTCTGGTTTCAACAGTCCTGCATGGGAACAGCAATGGATTTTAGTTACTGTTGCTAAAATCATACTCCTCTTTTAACAGAACTCTTCATCACTTTCTGTTGTAGAGTAAATAGTACAAACCGGCACAATTTTAAAATAACAAACTCTTGATAGAAGAAATAAAACTACAACTAACACCACATAGTCTTTACCATCCCCGTGGAGATGCTACTTGTTCAGAGCAGGCAAAGAGAATGACTGGGGGGCGGAGCCAGAGGGGGGACTATATGGACAGCTTTTGCTGTGTGCTCCCTTTGCCATTTCCTGTAGGGGAAGAGAATATTCCCACAAGGATGAAGCCGTGGACCGGACACACCAATGTAGGAGAAAAGTAAACCAAGATTCAATTCTTTTACATACCCTGGAATAGAGGCATCTATATAGGGTTCCTTAATACGATTCACAGATTCATATGGGACTTTAAGCTGATTTAATTTTGTTGCCACAACAATATTGAATATGTATACTACATATTGTTGCTTATGATTTTGATTTCTGATAAAAGTGATTTATATCTGACCTGTTATGTGCCTGTGTTTTCTATAGGTCAATACTAATCCGTTTAACTTTATTACTTCATTTATCCCATTGTGCTGGATTAAGAGTTACTATTTTTTCTTTTAGATTTATATATATATATATATATATATATATATATATATATATATATATATATATATATATATACACACACACACACATATACATATATATATTTATATATATACACACACACACACACATATACACACACATATATATATATATACACACACATATACACATATATACACACACACACACACACACACATATATATATATATATACTCATACATACACACACACATATACATACATACATACACATATATATATATATATATATATATATATATATATATATATATACACACACACACAAACACACACACATATACACTGCAGCAGGACTCCATGGGCAATAATAACATTCCAATATATTTCATTACTGCCAGATCATATCGCAGAGAACTCATAACAGAGCAGAAAATCCCAACAACCAGCGAAAGATTTCTCTAGGGACTGGAAGCATCCATGTGTCATGTAAACCTATATCTTGTCTCCTGTTACCGCAGGGCATTAGTGGATTACAATCTAAGGTAATTTCTAAATGTGAGGCCACTAGTAAATAAAAAGTAAAATATTTTTAAAAAGCAGCTTGTAAAGTACAGAATATTATCATGATTCAATCAGTATGGCTTTACATGCTTCTGATACTCCATTTTGTACATGGCCGTTTCTGCGCAATTGCATTTTGGATGTCCGTGTTTGATATAATGAAATGTATTATGTTGGGAACATTAGTGGTTTGTCTGGAAAAAGAAGACTGACACCTCGTTATCAGTAAATATATTAACTGAAATTCATTTCATACATTTTCATTAAAAAGCAAAACGTAGTATTACTCTCTACAGTTTGTCCTACCATGAAGCAACCTGCACAAGCTATCTGCATTACTTCCTGACATTCTTACTTCATTACAGGGTTAAACAACTCATTTTCCTGCAAGCCATTAAACTAGTGCATGTGTGTTGCTGTAAAGTAAACTGAATACAGAAACTGCATTGACGGTGGATGAATATTCAAGAACATGCTTTATCAAATCCCAAGAGAAAGAAGGGCATTAAAGGGATATAAAAGTACAAAAAGAAAATGCTCTAATAATATGTTTGAGCATTTTATATATAACTGTGTTATCCCCTGTAAAAGGATTAAAAACATAATTAAAGTCAGCTCCAGAAGCGGAATCAACTAATAGGAGCTAGCCAAACTCATTTGGTGAGTCAATCACAAGAGGCACTTGTGTGCAACCACCATTGCTGACACTGAAGATATGTACATATGCTTTTCAATAGAGGATACCAAGAGAACAAAGACAATGTTATAATAGATTTACATTTTAAAATGTCTCAAAATTACACGCTCTATCTAAATCATGAAAGTTTCCTTTTTACTTTCCTATCCCTTTAAGAATATGTCCACAAAAAAAGAATGTTTGGAGCTCCCTTTAGTCTAGGGCTACTTGGCACCAGCATAATATCCTTAAAGTGATAGCCAAGTCAAAATTAAACTTTCATGATTCAGATAGAGCTTGCAATAATAAAAACAAGACCCTCTATTTTGGGGGCATTTGGGGCACTTTTAGAAAATTAACCAATGGCTGGTTATTTATTGATAAATTAGCGCTACACTTGTAATCCAGCCCATAGTTATCTAGGGTCAGTAATGCAAACTTACATGATGTAAAGAATTAAAGTATATAATTTTTGCATTGGAATATCCCTTTAACTCTGCATTACTATTTTGGTTTCATAATAAGATAAAATGTTTCATTGATCTATGAACGTATTTCAACAGGTTCAGTCTAATGTTAAAAGTTAGACTCCTAACAGAATAACCATGGTACAAATCACAAAAAAGACATATATATTCACAAAATTAAATTTTTTATATTAATAGGAAATGCATTGAACATTCTGAGGTTTAAAAATCCCGTTATAAATATGACATGATAATTAAGAGATTTATTGAGAAAGCGAGTTTGACGGATGTTAGCACATCAGTGAGACGCTATAGGAACAGACTGGTATGCAGAGATGCTGCTGTGCTGCCATACTGCAACGGGATTTTTCAATAATGGATTTCTGCCAGTACAGCTGGAAAAAACCTGTCTGCAGATGGATTTTGCATAACAAATATGTAATTAAAAAAAGGAAATCATTAGCACTGCATCAGCTCTAACAAATATATTACAAATTGTGTAAATGCAGCTTTTAGTTTGCATTTACTTGGCTTTCATCTGTATGACAGGCATATTATAAGCAAACATACATTATTTATACAGATACAGTAATATCTGTATAATATACTGATATAGGCAGCCTATAATATACTGCAGCACAGAATGTATAATAATTTATAATAATAAAAGGAACATGACAGACAAAATTAAACTTTCATGATTCAGATACAGCATGCAATTTTAAGAGTTTTTTCCATTTACTTTGATAATCAAATTTACTTTGTTCTCTTGGTATCCTTTGCTGAAAAGCACACCTAGGTAGGCTCAGGAGCAGCAATGCACAACAAGGAGCTAGCTGGTGACTGGTAGCTACACACATATGCCTCTGGTCATTGGTTCACTTGATGTGTTCAGATAACTTTCTAAAGGACTTAAATCATGTATTTATATTGAAACAATAGTGCAAGAATACAATAACACAATAGAACTTTTTGTTAAACTGCAACTTGTATGATTCAGCTAGAGCATGCAATTTTTAGAGACTTTCCAAATTTCTTCCATTACCGAATTCATTGCTAATTCCACTTATGCCTCTTGTCGTTGGCTCAATAGATGTGTTCTGCTAGTTCCCAGTAGTGCATTGCTGGTCTGGAGCTGACTTTAATCATGTGTTTAACCCCTTTGCAGGAGTAAAACATATAGTTATATGCAAGTAATAGCTAAATAATAAAATGCTCTAATATATTAGAACAAAGAACATCTAATTTTTACACTTATATGTTCCTTTAAGATTATGATGCGTCTTTCATTCATGAAACAAATGTGACTAATTCTCTGCATTACAGCTTCTTTGTCAGTCTTACCCCCATACAACCTTTTTTTTCCAGGAACGGCTTTTCTATCCGAGACCTCTTACTATCATTGTTCATTTAATTATCATTATAAATAATAAACATTGAATTTCTACACACAGGCACACAGCCAATGTAATAGCAAACTGATAAAACGCAAAACTCTGACTTCCCAGCATTGTATTGTCTCATAAGATTAGCCATGCTCTGTATGTTAGCAATGCATTTGACTATTACAGTCACTAATAATGCAATAATGCATTTCATTATCCAAAGATGGCATACTGGACCTCTGCTTATTTTCTGGACCAATTGTTGCCTGAATTATAGGCTACATAAACTAGAATTTAGCAATACTCTTAGTCATCTAGCAATAAATAGCTCTGTATAGAACCGTTATTCAATATGATAACAGATTTTAGCTTTATCAATAAAAACTATTAAAGGGATAGGAAAGTCAAAATTAAAGCTGCATGACTCAGCTAGAGCATGTCATTTTAAGACACTTTTAAATTAACTTCTATTTTCAAATGTGCTTTGTTCTCTTTGTATCCCTTGTTGAAAAAGAATACACACATATCCTACACTAGTGGAAGCTAGCTGCTGATTGGTGCCTGAACACATTTGTCTCTTGTGATTGGCTAACTAGATGTGTTCATCTTGCTGCCAGTAGTGCAATGCTGTCCCATCAGCAAAGGATAACAAGAGAATAAAGCAAATTTGGTAATAGAAGGAAATTGGAAAATGTATGTTCTATCGAAATAATGAAAGAAAATGTTGCGGTTTCCTGTCCCTTTAAAAACTGAAGTTTAAATAAGAAATAACAAAGATTAGCTTGAGAATACTGTGCAGATGTATTTTATTTAAATATTAATTGCTTAAAAATTAATGAAAAACTACCTTTTTTCCCCTCTGAAAACTAGAAGCATTAGGCTTGTGAAATCTGCAGTGTGCACTAACAATTCTTACAGGAACTGGAGAGTCGGCAACATTTAGGGCTCCATGTACTAAGCCGTCAATTCATCCGTCATTGTAGACGCGGATAAACTCGCCGTTACTTGCCGCGGGCGAAATGGTGTCCGCTGTCGCTATGTACTAATAATCCCCCAATAAATAGACACATCTAGCCCGCCGCGAGCAGTGGCGGAATATTGATAAATTTGACGCCTCGCTCGCCGCAACTAAGCTGATGTACTTAACTTTCAGTTGAATTGTCTGGCCAATTATTAACACGTGACATGCAAGGTGTCACGAACATCATAGTAGTCGCGGGAATAGAATTTTGCTCCTATAAAAGTTTAACTTATCTAAACAACTTTATTATTGTTCAAAAAAATTTTAAGAGTGATTACAGAGCGTTATTTTTGTAATATTTATTTACAATTTGGATATGGATTCATCTTGATCTGAAACCACTTAAAAATCCAAGAATCTTCACTTTTCGCATCAGCAATTATCCCCCTGGTAGTTCGGTGAGCTTCATTGAAACGTACTTGACTGGTCTGTGGTTTGTTATAGGGAGTCAACAGACATTCTGTACATGAGTAGCCTCAATCTCCTAATAGAAGATATACAAATTTAAAATATAGATTACTCTTTAATTACAGTCGACAAATTGGGCGCAATTTATGTACATGGAAATGAGAGACAAATTAGACGCCAGTTATGCTGTAAGTACAATGCTGATATTACTGCCTTTTATATATGTCTAGACTGGCGTCTAGAGTGACTTTCCTATTGTTTTGTACCTTGCCCGCCACCTAAAAGGTGGCGAGGCAAAAATAAAGAGGTGGGAGCGGAAATTGTCGCGAGCGGACAAATAGATTTTTAGTACATTCGATTTTGGCGAGTTGGTGGTCAAATGTGTCTAATTACAGTGAAAAATGGAGAGGTAGCGAGGTTTGGCGGATAAGTACGCTCGCAATTTTAAAGATGCGAGTTTGAACATAGTTGACGACTTTGTACATATCAGTTTGCGAGTTTTGACGCAAGATTTGTTGCGGGTAGCTCGCTGACTGCTTAGTACATGGAGCCCTTAGAATTAAATTACAGGAAAGAGGAACAAAATAAATAATTAAATTACAGTCTCAAGTGTTTCAAATATGTTTAACTTTAATGGGACAGTAAGGACAAAATTAAAACTTCATGAATCAGACAGAGCATGCCATTTTAAACAAATTTCCAAATGACTTCTATTAAATAATTTGCTTTGTCCTTTTTGGTATTCTTTGTTGAAAAGCATACTTAGGTATGCTCAGGAGCAGCAATGCACTACTGGGAGCTAACCTGAATGTGTTTCGCTAGTTCCCTGTAGTGCATTGCTGCTCCTTCAACAAAGGATACCAAGTGAATTAAAGGGATATTAAACCCAAAAATGTTCTTCAGATAGAGAATACAATTTGATTCAGATAGAGAATACAATTTAAAACAACATTCCAATTTACTTCTTTTATCTAATTTGCTTCATTCTTTAGATATCCTTTGTTGAATAAATAGCAATGCACATAGGTGAGCCAATCACACGAGGCATCTATGTCCAGCCACCAATCAGCAACTACTAAACCTATCTAGATATGCTTTTCAGTAAAAAATATCAAGAGAATGAAGCTAATGTCAAGGTATTGCAGCTATCCTTTGTAGCCAAACAGTTATAAGATCTAAGCAGTTTTATCATAATCAGAGTTATAAATAAAAAATAAATATATAAATGAATAAATAAAAATGGCTGGAAATAAATAAAGCATTAAGGAGTCAAACAGTGGTGAGAGTGAATTTGTCCCAACAGTTAAATTACTTGTGATGCACCAGTAAACTGCAATCTCCAAACTCCAGCCATCTGCTCATACCCTGCGAGGCACCTGCCCTCACTTACAGCTTAACCCCATCACCACTGCACAGGTCCCGCTGATTTACATCTAATCCATACACCGTTCTATAAAATTGTATGCCACATTATACACACAGAAAATAATAATGAAACCGTGCGATAACAAAATGCTCTAAAGAGTTTAAAAAAGGGACCGTACATTTTATATGGGGATAACTGGGGGGGCATTTTAAAAATTAACCAGAGGTCTGACCTCTAGTTAATTTTTTGAGCCCTAATTGCTACCGCGAGCTCGCAGTAGCAGTAACCAGCCATCTTGTAATGGCTGATTATTTATTGTGCACCCATAAATGAGCAAATTTGCCCGTTTACGGGCAAATTTTCCCATTTACGGGCAAGTGATAAATTAATCTAGCCTTTAAACAACTTTCTAATTTACTCCTATTATCAATTTTTCTTCGTTCTCTTGCTTTCTTTATTTGAAAAAGAAGGCATCTAAGCAATTTTTTTGGTTCAGTACCATGGAAAGCACTTGTTTAATGGTAGGTGAATTTACCCACCAATCAGCAAGAACAACACAGTGTGTTCACCAAAAATGGGCCGGCATCTAAACTTACATTCTTGCATTTCAAATAAAGATACCAGGAGAATGAAAAGAATTTGATAATAGGAGTACATTAGAAAGTTGCTTAAAATTGCATGCTCTATCTGAATCACGATAGAAAAAATGTGGGTTCAGTGTCCCTTTAATCTATAAATGTTTTCCTTGGAGAGACCTACGTTTTACTGTTATGGAGACATCAATAACAATAAAATTACTGCAATACTGTTTGAATATAACAAATTGTTTGAATATGTTATCTAAAAACAAAAAACACACTAGTTTTGCACTAAACCATTATCTAATGTCTGCACACTGATAAAATAAATTATTTATTTATTTTAAATGTGCCAATGCTATATTAATAAGTCAGAAAGAAAATATTTAGACATTTTCCACTGTGGCAACCCCAAAAGGCTACACTTTACTAAACACCACAACATTTACTGAAATGTTCCAAATGTTATTGGATTTTGTGCTTTGTGAAAAAAAGTCTTTAAATGGCATTAGGTGTGACAGGGCAGGGTGATTAGGGCAGATTACATTTTTTATGAGATAAAACCAGTAAAACGTCAACCAACAAATAAATATGCCACTTATCAGTGTTTACAATAAAGCTGTCAACTTCAAGATTATAAAGTCTTGATTAAAGGAGAATGGAAGAATAAATTTGTTCAAGGATTTAACTGAACTTTATTATTTCACCACAGATTTAAAGGGAAAGTCTACAATAGAATTGTTATTGTTTTAGAAGATAGATAATCCCTTTATTACCCATTCCCCAGTTTTGCACAACCAACACTGTTATACTGTATTAATATACTTTTTACCTCTGTGATTACCTTGTATCTAAGCATCTTCTGACAGTCCCCTTTTAGTACTGTGTTGTGCTAACTCTTAAATAACTTCCCAGGCATGAACACATGGTATCATTGTTAGCAGCTTTGTGTGAAGACCATACATACATACATATATATATATCCCCTTAACAACCGCAACATACCCTGTACGTCGCTGGTTGTTAAGGGACTGTGTGCCTATTAGTCCCTCCCTCCATCCGGATGGCTTGCTAAAATAGCGCTAATCAAAACGACACCCCCCACAGAAAGTGATTAAGAGGATAAATTAATATATATATACAGGCAGTCCCCAGGTTACGAACAAGATAGGTTCTGTAGGTTTGTTCTTAAAGTGAAGGTAAATGTAACCGGTATTGAAGACACCAAATCATCTATCAATAGTAAATTTATGTAGTCGCCAAGTGTTATTTTAATATTACTGCTTTTGTTTTAAAAATATATATATTTCAAATTCCCTACCGTTTCTCACCCTACTCCTCCCTACCCCTACTTCTGTGTTCTGCTCTCTACCTTGCTCAAAAGCTTGTTCCCGATTTTGAAGTAACTGCGAATCTAACTGCGCATGCGCAAATTGCTTACACTGCTTTCCACAGCGCATGTGATAATCGTATAATGATGCGGTTGTCAGTAAGAAGCCTATGAGGTAACTGGTGATTCCTCCAAGTAATAAGGATGCATGCGCAAAACGGGAGCGTGCGCTGTTCTCTAGAACAAGGAAAACAAATGGCGCATGCACAGATGATTTAAGGGGCGGGTGACATCAAGGGACGGCCGCCTAACGGACAGAATTTCAATTGGTTCGCCTAACAACTTGATCAATAGAAAAAAAAAATGCTTATATGGGTTGAATTATCGGACGTTAATAAATTGCACTTGTAAGGCTGATAACTTTATTTCTACTCACATATATAAGAACTGATGAATGAAACATATTGATTTTACACAATCAATGCTATACTGGATAGAGGGTAAGGTGACTTTACCATCACTTTAAGTTGAATTTGTATGTAAGTTGGAACAGGCACTTTTTTTAGGTGAAACTCTAGCCAAAATTTTTTTAGTATACAAAAACAAATGTGATGGTGCACAAAAAAGGATAAAAGTCCCAGGTAATCACAAGGCTCCGCCCCTTTTAATCCTTGAAAAAGCCAAGCTGTGATTGGTGAAACGATCGTTGGAGTAGTGACGTCACAAAAGGGCCGGAGCCTTGTTCCTTACCAGACTAACAGAACATTCATTGAACATTTTGATACACACAGTCTTTTGTTTGTAGTAGTCTATGATTGGCACATTATATGCCTCGTTTTTAATACATTTGTTATACTTTTTAACCACTTCTGATTCATCCTTTGGAGCTGGAACATCTTTCTTTGCCTTGCCTCCTACTAGGAGCTTCCTGTTCCTATATATCTAGAGCAGTGCTTTCCAAACTGTGTGTCGGGACACACTAGTGTGTCGGCAGCAGTGTGTAGGTGTGTCCCAGCTTCAGCACAATTTAAAAAAAAAATTTTTTTTTTTGGTTTCTGACTTTCCGCCTGCCTGCTACGCATATCACATGGTTGACAAGTGATTGATACCTAGGGGGAAACAGATCATCTTAACCTATTAGCGCAGCACAGCGGGAACTGAAACTATCACAGCGGGAACTGAAACTATTCCCATTGGCGGCACATTGGCCCCTGACTGCACGTGTAGTCTCCTCAATCGGCTTGTGACTACATGTGTAGTCAGTGAGTGGGACAGCAGTGTGTTTGCAGCGCGGGCAGTAGTCAGTCGGACTCACAGAGCTCTGAGGGCGGTAGCTTAAACGCTGAGCTGAAGTCAGAAGTCAAAGTGTTGTTTTTTTTGCAGCTAGCTCCCAGTAGTGCATTGCTGCTCCTGCTCTTGATATATGGATAGGAAGTGGAAGCTTAAGAAATGCTTGATGATGAAATGCGAGTGTCTTTATCTAATATTCCACCAAATATTCAGAAACTGTGTTCATCCCATCAACCTCATACATCCCATTAACCTCATACATCCCATTAACCTCATACATCCCATTAAAATATCAAGTGGCTATTGGTGCTATTGGTGTTATTAAACTGTTTTTAATTCTTGCACATACATACTGTTACTTGTAAATACATTTCATTATTATATGATTCATGTATGTGTCCGTATCTCTTAAAACAAGTTAGTTTAAGCTCCTTTTTGCTAGTACAACTGAATTACTGTGTCGCGAAATGATGTAGGTCTAAAAAGTGTGTCACCAACATAACAAGTTTGGAAAGCTCTGATCTAGAGCTTGATTTTGAAACTCTAGACAATGTGAGTACCTTTTCTAGGTTCTACTGTAAATTTCACATAACCACAGAACTTCACTATATGCGTTTCTTCTTTTTTTCCCTGAGGTTCATCTGCTGAGCATTACCACCGTGATAATCTGGGACTTTTAACCTTTTTTGTGCGCCATCACATTTGTTTTTGTATTTTATTATTTCTTATATTGTGATTTAAGCAAGTTTATATATTGTTTTTTTGTTCTTTTATATTTATATATACATACAGAGATATATATTTGTTTATGTGAAGACCTGGTAAAAGTTTGATTTTTTTTGTAATTTATTAAATAATTTTTCAAGAAATATGGTGTGGGGGATCATCACAGTTACGTGGAGCACATGTAGTCGGGGGGGGTCTTCAGACGCCTATGTTTGTAGCATGATTTGTTGCAGATTGCTGTAGGGAGAAACTTAACCGTGACACTTAACAGCCTGAGGTATAAAAACTGCATGCCGCTATTGTCTAATGCAACAATTAATGGGACATAAAACTCCATTTTTTCCTCTCAGGATTCAAATAGGGCATACAATTTTAAACAACTTTCAAATTTACTTCTATTATAAATTTTGCTTTATTCCCATGGTATCTTTTCTCGAAGGAGCAACAATGCACAACTGGGAGCTAGCTGAACACATTGGTAAGCCAATAAAAAGGAGGTACATATGTCAAGCCGCCAATCAGCAGCTAGCTCCTTCTTCCTGTGCCAACCTAGGTATGCTTTTTAACAAAGGATGCCAAGAGAACTATTAGAATTAGTTAACAGAAGTACAGTAGAAAGTTGTTTTAAATTATATAGTCCATCTGAAGCATGAAATAAAAATGTGGGGTTTCATGTCCCTTTAATGCACCTGGAGAAGAACACGTTGTAAATGCAGCCACCAATCAGCAAGCACTACCCAGGGTGTTGAACCAAAAATGGGCTTGCTCCTAAGCTTAGATTCCTGGTTTTTCAAATAAAGATGCCAAGAAAACTAAGAAAATTTGATAATAGGAGTCAACTAGAAAGTTGCTTAAAATTGCTGCTCTATCTGAATTGTGAAAGAAAAAAAAATTGGGTTTAGTCTCCCTTTAAACTAGAATTTTATTTTAATATTCCTGATATATCTTAAAGGGCCACTAAACCCAAAGTCTATCTTTCATGATTCAGATAGATAATACAAATGTAAACAACATTACAATTTACATCTATTTATTTTGCTTCATTTTTTAGATATCCTTAGTTGAAGAAAAAGCAATGCACATGGTGAACCAATCACACGAAGCTTCTATGTGCAGCAACCAATCAGCAGCTGCTGAGCATATCTAGCTATGCTTTTCAGCAAAGAATATCAAGAGAATAAAACAAATTAGATAATAGAAGTAAATTAGAAAGATGTTTAAAATTGCATTCTCTTTCTAAATCATGAAAGAAAAAATGTGGGTTTCATGTCCCTTTAACTTTAGTGATATGTTATTCACACAGGACATAGATTATATTGTGTGTTTGAAAGAGTTTTGTTTGTAGACATTACAGAACATTTTTGCTATGCAGCAGTCTTTTGCTGCACTGCTCTGTGACGGTTCTTTTTTATATTTCAATTCAATGCACATTGTATGTTTCCCCAACATAATCCATTATACGCAAGGAACACAAAATGCTATTTCCTGCCTTATTCTGCTATAATTTGTGTTTATTATAGGTCTCCATTACAGAATAACAATTACTTTCATATTTTGCTTTTACTTCCAAAAGAAAATGAAAAGCAATAATCGCATCTGTGTGGCGCTTTCTTATATTTTTGTTACCTTTCAAAAATAATGAATTAGTTGTCATATTCCCAGTGTCAGGTCGGTGTCCTCTTGCTTTGTTCCATATACTAGACTATTGATTTTTTTGTTTCTGTGTGCTCTGAAAGATCAATATTCCACTAGACTACAGACAGAAGACAGTATCGTGCAGCAGTTCACCAGAAATGGATTAGAGACAAGCCAATGATTCAGCGAGACTCACCACCTGCCCCAAGAGCTCTGGGTAACTAACGGCTAGATTTAGAGTTCGGCGGTAGCCGTGAAAACCAGCGTTAGAGGCTCCTAACGCTGGTTTTAGGCTACCGCCGGTATTTGGAGTCAGTGATTAAAGGGTCTAACGCTCACTTTTCAGCCGCGACTTTTCCATACCGCAGATCCCCTTACGTCATTTGCGTATCCTATCTTTTCAATGGGATCTTTCTAACTCCGGTATTTAGAGTCGTTTCTGAAGTGAGCGTTAGAGCTCTAACGACAAAACTCCAGCCGCCTGAAAAAAGCAGGAGTTAAGAGCTTTCTGGGCTAACGCCGGTTCATAAAGCTCTTAACTACTGTACCCTAAAGTACACTAACACCCATAAACTACCTATGTACCCCTAAACCGAGGTCCCCCCACATCGCCGCCACTCGATTAAATTTTTTTAACCCCTAATCTGCCGACCGCCACCTATACTTATGTACCCCTAATCTGCTGCCCCTAACCCCGCCGAGCCCTGTATTACATTTATTAACCCCTAACCTGCCCCCCACAACGTCGCCGCCAGCTACTTACAATAATTAACCCCTAATCTGCCGACCGCAAAGCGCCGCCACCTACGTTATCCTTATGTACCCCTAATCTGCTGCCCCTAACACCGCCGACCCCTATATTATATTTATTAACCCCTAATCTGCCCCCTCAACGTCGCCGACACCTGCCTACACTTATTAACCCCTAATCTGCCTAGCGGACCTGAGCGCTACTATAATAAAGTAATTAACCCCTAATCCGCCTCACTAACCCTATCATAAATAGTATTAACCCCTAATCTGCCCTCCCTAACATCGCCGACACCTACCTTCAATTATTAACCCCTAATCTGACGACCGGAGCTCATCGCTACTATAATAAATGGATTAACCCCTAAAGCTAAGTCTAACCCTAACACTAACACCCCCCTAACTTAAATATAATTTAAATCTAACTAAATTAATTAACTCTTATTAAATAAATTATTCCTATTTAAAGATAAATACTTACCTGTAAAATAAATCCTAATATAGCTACAATATAAATTGTAATTATATTATAGCTATTTTAGGATTAATATTTATTTTACAGGTAACTTTGTAATTATTTTAACCAGGTACAATAGCTATTAAATATTTAAGAACTATTTAATAGTTACCTAGTTAAAATAATAACAAATTTACCTGTCAAATAAATCCTAACCTAAGTTATAATTAAACCTAACACTACCCTATCAATAAATAAACTACCTACAATTACCTACAATTAACCTAACACTACACTATCAATAAATAAATTAAATACAATTGCTACAAATAACTACAATTACATAAACTAACTAAAGTACAAAAAATAAAAAAGAACTAAGTTACAAAAAATAAAAAAATATTTACCAACATTAGAAAAATATTACAACAATTTTAAACTAATTACACCTACTCTAAGCCCCCTAATAAAATAACAAAGACCCCCAAAATAAAAAATTCCCTACCCTATTCTAAATTAATAAATGTAAAAGCTCTTTTACCTTACCAGCCCTGAACAGGGCCCTTTGCGGGGCATGCCCCAAGAAAATCAGCTCTTTTGCCTGTAAAAAAAAACATACAATACCCCCCCCCCCCAACATTACAACCCACCACCCACATACCCCTAATCTAACCCAAACCCCCCTTAAATAAACCTAACACTAAGCCCCTGAAGATCTTCCTACCTTGTCTTCACCATCCAGGTATCACCGATCCGTCCTGGCATCCGGTGCTGAAGAGGTCCAGAAGAGGGTCCAAAGTCTTCCTCCTATCCGGCAAGAAGAGGACATCCGGACCGGCAAACATCTTCTCCAAGCGGCATCTTCGATCTTCTTCCATCCGGTGCGGAGCGGGTCCATCTTGAAGACCTCCATCGCGGATCCATCCTTCTTCTCCGACGACTAGACTACGAATGACGGTTCCTTTAAATGACGTCATCCAAGATGGCGTCCCTCGAATTCCGATTGGCTGATAGGATTCTATCAGCCAATCGGAATTAAGGTAGGAATATTCTGATTGGCTGATAGAATCAGCCAATAGAATGCGAGCTCAATCTGATTGGCTGATTGGATCAGCCAATCGGATTGAACTTGATTCTGATTGGCTGATTCCATCAGCCAATCAGAATATTCCTACCTTAATTCCGATTGGCTGATAGAATCCTATCAGCCAATCGGAATTCGAGGGACGCCATCTTGGATGACGTCATTTAAAGGAACCGTCATTCGTCGTCTAGTCGTCGGAGAAGAAGGATGGATCCGCGATGGAGGTCTTCAAGATGGACCCGCTCCGCACCGGATGGAAGAAGATCGAAGATGCCGCTTGGAGAAGATGTTTGCCGGTCCGGATGTCCTCTTCTTGCCGGATAGGAGGAAGACTTTGGACCCTCTTCTGGACCTCTTCAGCACCGGATGCCAGGACGGATCGGTGATACCTGGATGGTGAAGACAAGGTAGGAAGATCTTCAGGGGCTTAGTGTTAGGTTTATTTAAGGGGGGTTTGGGTTAGATTAGGGGTATGTGGGTGGTGGGTTGTAATGTTGGGGGGGGGTATTGTATGTTTTTTTTTACAGGCAAAAGAGCTGATTTTCTTGGGGCATGCCCCGCAAAGGGCCCTGTTCAGGGCTGGTAAGGTAAAAGAGCTTTTACATTTATTAATTTAGAATAGGGTAGGGAATTTTTTATTTTGGGGGTCTTTGTTATTTTATTAGGGGGCTTAGAGTAGGTGTAATTAGTTTAAAATTGTTGTAATATTTTTCTAATGTTGGTAAATATTTTTTTATTTTTTGTAACTTAGTTCTTTTTTATTTTTTGCACTTTAGTTAGTTTATGTAATTGTAGTTATTTGTAGCAATTGTATTTAATTTATTTATTGATAGTGTAGTGTTAGGTTAATTGTAGGTAATTGTAGGTAGTTTATTTATTGATAGGGTAGTGTTAGGTTTAATTATAACTTAGGTTAGGATTTATTTGACAGGTAAATTTGTTATTATTTTAACTAGGTAACTATTAAATAGTTCTTAACTATTTAATAGCTATTGTACCTGGTTAAAATAATTACAAAGTTACCTGTAAAATAAATATTAATCCTAAAATAGCTATAATATAATTATAATTTATATTGTAGCTATATTAGGATTTATTTTACAGGTAAGTATTTATCTTTAAATAGGAATAATTTATTTAATAAGAGTTAATTAATTTCGTTAGATTTAAATTATATTTAAGTTAGGGGGGTGTTAGTGTTAGGGTTAGACTTAGCTTTAGGGGTTAATCCATTTATTATAGTAGCGATGAGCTCCGGTCGTCAGATTAGGGGTTAATAATTGAAGGTAGGTGTCGGCGATGTTAGGGAGGGCAGATTAGGGGTTAATACTATTTATGATAGGGTTAGTGAGGCGGATTAGGGGTTAATAACTTTATTATAGTAGCGCTCAGGTCCGCTCGGCAGATTAGGGGTTAATAAGTGTAGGCAGGTGTCGGCGACATTGAGGGGGGCAGATTAGGGGTTAATAAATATAATCTAGGGGTCGGCGGTGTTAGGGGCAGCAGATTAGGGGTACATAGGGATAACGTAGGTTGCGGCGGTTTACGGAGCGGCAGATTAGGGGTTAAAAAAAATATGCAGGGGTCAGCGATAGCGGGAGCGGCAGATTAGGGGTTAATAAGTGTAAGGATAGGGGTGTTTAGACTCGGGGTACATGTTAGAGTGTTAGGTGCAGACGTAGGAAGTGTTTCCCCATAGGAAACAATGGGACTGCGTTAGGAGCTGAACACTGCTTTTTTGCAGGTGTTAGGTTTTTTTTCAGCTCAAACAGCCCCATTGTTTCCTATGGGGATATCGTGCACGAGCACGTTTTTGAGGCTGGCCGCGTCCGTAAGCAACTCTGGTATCGAGAGTTGCATTTGCGGTAAAAATGCTCTACGCTCCTTTTTTGGAGCCTAACGCAGCATTTGTTTGAACTCTCGATACCAGAGTTAATTTTATGGTGCAGCCAGAAAAAAGCCCGCGGAGCGTTAACAGCCCATCTACCGCCAAACTCCAAATCTAGGCCTAATAATTCTGAATTTCTGTTGAGAAATATCATTTGAGTTTCTTCTGTTGCTGTAGATCACAGCAATGATCTATCTACAGCAAATGAGTTCAACTGGGAACTTATGTTCCATTTGTAATACTAAACATGAAAAGGTCCGTTGTAAAGAAACGAAGGATAGGAAAATACAGCAATACAATTTAGATACTTTCATACATACATAAGGACCAAGAGGCTCAAAGCAGAGTGTGGGTTATCTGGTTGCAGGGAGAGCACCAAATATATCTATTAGCAACGAAAAAGGGAAGACACAAATGTAACCTTATACTAAACAAATCAATTCTAAGGGCTCCATTTATCAAGCTGCGTATGCAACTTCGGATGCCCTTCGCTGCAGGCTGCCTACAGCCAAACGTTAAGAAGCAGCGGTCATAAGATCGGTGCTTCCTAACCTTTACACCAGCCTAGCTGACTGTTTTAAATCACTCCTGGACACATTTGCCTGGGGTCACTGACAGCCCCTACTGACATGCCATTATGCTAGTGTGTGTAAGTGCAGCATTGCACAAGCAGACACTTTCAGCAATCCCAGGCAGCCCCGGTCGGTCCGGCCGGGAACACTTAAAGGGACAGTACACTGTAAAATTGTTATTATATGAATGTATTTTCAATTGCTTGTTATACCAGCTGCAGGGTATAAAATTGATGAGAAATTGCATTTTTCGGTTTATTTGTTTATATGAATTAGCTGGTTTTGAACCACAGCCTATTACAATGGGCTGAGCTTCAGGTAATATCAGATCTCATTATGTTATCACTTTCATGTACACAGACTTGCTTCCTTATCTTACATTTGTCTGGAAAACTAAAGCTCAATACATAGAGAGAACAATGGAAAATTATAATTTTTTTACATAACTATCTTGGCCCCCACTGAGGGTGTAATCTCTTCTGCTGACTGTGTTTACTTAGGCTATTCAATAGCTGAGACTCCAGTATAGAAACTTTTAGTATAGGTTGGGATACCACAGGCTAAATCATCTATTTCAAATGCCAAAATAGGGGTAAAGGAGCTACTTGTAAACAATTTAAAACACTCCAGCAGGTAAAATGAATCATTGGGAACAATTTAAAGAGGAGAACATTTTTGGGTGTACTGTATACACTGGCAGACAGCTAAATCACAGCAGTTACACACTGAAAGCCCTTTATCATCAGTTGAGATACATCTCCTACAAAGTGTTTGCCAACAGGAACTCCCCCCAGAGACTGTGTGCACAAAACTCCATACAGGCTCCCATAATCTGATCAATAAAAGGACATGAAATCGCACATTTTAATTTCATGATTCAGATAGAGCATGCAATGTTAAACAATTTTCCAATTTATTTATCACATTTTCTTTGTTCTTTGGTATCTTTTGTGCACGTGTCTGGAGCACTATATGGCAGCAGTTTTGAAAGAATGTTATCAATTTGCAAGAACATTAAAAGGGAATTGAAGCACAACATTTTTTTCAGATAGAGCATACAGTTTTAAACAACTTTCAAATTTACTTCTATGATCAATTTTGCTTCATTTTCTGGTTATCCTTTATTGAAGGAACAGCAATTCACTACTGAAGTTCCTTTCTCAAATCAGGCATCTCATGGTCATCTTGATGTCACATTCTCACGTGTGCCTCATATGAAAGAGGGGTGTACAAATCACATGTTGAGTCTCACTGTCTCTTTAGTTGAAAAAAACATAAATTATGCTTACCTGATAATTTAATTTCCATCTGTGGGAGGAGAGTCCACTGCTTCATTCATTACTTGTGGGAATTAAGAACCTGGCCACCAGGAGGAGGCAAAGACACCCCAGCCAAAGGCTTAAATACCTCCCCCACTCCCCTCATCCCCCGTCATTCTGCCAAGGGAATAAGGAACAGTAGGAGAAATATCAGGGTATAAATGGTGCCAGAAGATTAATAATACATTTAGGTCCGCCCACCGGAGAAACGGGCGGGTGCAGTGAACTCTCCTCCCACAGATGGAAATTAAATTATCAGGTAAGCATAATTTATGTTTTCCATCTTAATGGGAGGAGAGTCCACTGCTTAGTTCATTGGGAACAAAATACCCAAGCTCTAGAGGACACTGAATGAAAAAAACAGGAGGGTAAAAGGAGGCGGACCCTATTCTGATGGCACCACAGCCTGCAGAACCTCTCCCAAAAGCCGCTTCCACCGAAGCAAAAACGTAATGTTTATAAAATTTTGCAAAAGTATGTAAGGAAGACCAAGTGGCTGCTTATCAAATCTGCTCCATAGAAGTCTCATTCTTAAAGGCCCAAGAAGAGGCCAGAGCCCTAGTCGAGTGAGCCGTAATCCTCTGAGGAGGCTTGTGTCCCGCTGTCTCATATGCCAGACGGATTATACTCCTCAGAGAGGTAGCAGAGGCCCTTTGCCCCTTGCGCTTCCCTGAATACACAACAAATAAGGACGAAGCCTGTCTGAACTCCTTCGTGGCCTGAAGATAAATCTTTAACGCCCGAACCATGTCCAGATTATGAAGTAACCTCTCCTTCGAAGAAGAAGGGTTAGGACACAAAGAAGGAACTACTATTTCCTGATTGATGTTACAACTCAACACTACCTTGGGAAGGAATCCCAATCCAGTGCGAAGAACAGCCTTATCAGCATGAAAAACCAAGAAGGGAGGCTCATATTGCAAGGCGGCCAACTCAAAGACTCTGCGTGCCGATGCAATAGCCAGTAATAATAGGACTTTCCATGAAAAAATCTTAATGTCAAGAGCATGCATAGGCTCAAACGGAGCCCTCTGCAAAACCCTAAGAACCAAGTTTAAGCTCCAAGGAGGAGCCGGGTTCCTGAAGACAGGCCTGATCCTAACCAGCGCCTGAACAAAGGACTGAATGTCAGGAAGCTCCGCAAGCTTCTTATGCAACAGTACAGATAAAGCTGAGATCTGTCCCCTCAGGGAACTGGCAGCAAGGCCCTTATCCAGACCGTCCTGGAGAAAGGACAAAATCCTGGATACCCTGACCTTATGCCAGGGATATCCTCGTTCCTCACACCAGGACAAGTAGATCCTCCACACCTTGTGGTAGATGCGTCGAGTGACCAGCTTCCTGGCCTGAACAAGAGTGTCAATCACTTTTTCTGAAAATCCTCTCTTGGCTAAGACTAGTCGTTAAATCTCCACGCAGTCAGTATCAGAAAATCGAGATTTTGATGTAGAAAATGACCTTGAACTAG
Organism: Bombina bombina; assembly: GCF_027579735.1. NCBI lineage: Eukaryota > Metazoa > Chordata > Amphibia > Anura > Bombinatoridae > Bombina > Bombina bombina. The sequence continues at coordinate 139,405,680 of NC_069505.1, read as the reverse complement.
CAGATCCCTTGCCTTTCTGGCACCCCAAACAGCTCCCCATCCTGATAGACTTGCATATGTGGTCACAATCTCCCAGGATGGTCTCAAAAAGGATGTCCCCTGAGACAACTGCCCTGGTTGGGTCCACCAAGATAGGGACTCCCTCATCGGCATGTGTAGAGATATCTGTTGTGACAGATCTGAATGATCGCACAGCTGAAGAGGTCTGAGATGGAACCTGGTGAATGGAATGACATCTATGCTGGATACCATGAGCCCGATCACCTCCATACACCTGGCCACAGATGTCATGGATGATATCTGAAGAGCTAGACAGTTGGACGCAAGCTTGCAACGCCTCTGGTCTGTCAAAAATATATTCATGGCTGAAGAATCTATTATCGTACCCAGGAATTCCACCCTGTTGCTGGGGACCAATGAACTCTTTCCTTCGTTTATCTTCCACCCGTGGGACCGAAAAAGAAGAGCTCTCGAGTGGTCCTCTGCCAAACTGTAGGATGGAGCCTGGACCAGGATATCGTCCATATAAGGTGCCACTGCAATTCCTCTGGCTCTCGCTACTGCGAGTAAAGCTCCCAGAACCTTTGTGAAGACTCTTGGGGTGTCAGGCTACAAATATAAAATTAACGATGGAACACAATTCACAGATCTTAATTTATTAATAATTGTTTTGTTTCACTATTGTAAAGGAATATCACTATGGCTTAGTGATATTCTCACCTAATAGTGATAGTTTAGTGGTTTATTTTGCCACACCCCAGATTATGCAGTTAGGGTTAAGCAAACTTGAATAGGATTTGTAGAAATTGTTCTCAATATTAAGTTAGCTTTAGTTCTTAAGTTGCAGGTGTAGTAATGGTTCTATTAACTCTCAGAGTCTTATGCAGTGTAACACATAAATATTTAACTAGTAACCAGGTTCTGTTAACAGTTATACATATGCTCATGCAGTATTGCTATTTTATTTGCAGAGATTACTTGTACCTTGTCTTGTGTTGCACTTGTAGTGTGGCAGAGCTGTAATGAATGCACAGCCTGTTCTGTGGAAGTTCCAGTTTCACTGTGGAAGCTGTGTTGTTTATTAATCTGCAGTCAGGATGTTTCAATAAGGGTTAAAGCCAGATTTTCAGTGACAAGTTCTGTGGTAACTCTCCTTTAAATACAAACTACACAGTGAAAGTTCTCCAAGTAACAAAGCATTAGAACACATAGAATAATACTTGCAGTTTGGTTCAGGCAGTTCATTCAATTGATTGCATGTCAGCTCCTAAGTTAATGAACACTGCAGTTGTTTGGATGAATTCCAGTTAAAGTTGAACAAAGTATCAAAAAGTTCCTGTGAGGGAAAAAAGTTCAGAAAACAAGTTATTCAAAGTAGTTAGGCTCAGGTAAATAGGGTAGCCTTGTACTCCAAATTACTAAGCAAAGAGAATTGATTTGGGGTGGTTTTTAAAGGCAAGCTGCAAGTTTGTTGCTTGAAGGATTCCGCTGGGTCCTAGAAGGAGCTAGGTTCCTGACATGACCCCCCACTCAGGGCAACGGTCCCACAGTTGCCGGTCTGGGACGATTTGGATTTCTGCGATGGAAGAGAGTGACCAGCCGTTGAGCTCTAAGATTGGTTGCAGGTTCCCATGTGTCGTCATCAGCTGAATAATTTTTCCAGCGTACCAGATATTGTAATTCACCTCTATGGAACCTGGAATCCAGCAGGGAATGCACTTCATATTCGTCTGGATCCAGTGCCTGAGGAGGTGGTGGAAGAATGAGTTGAGAGTGACGAGTGGCTCTGTATGGTTTCAATAGTGACACATGAAATGTGGGGTGGACCTTAATACTATCAGGTAATTTAAGAGTCATTGCGTTTTCATTGACAATTCTAACTATAGGGAATGGTCCTATGAACAGACCCGAGAGTTTCTTACTCGGTATCTGTAATTTCATGTTTTTGGTGGATAGCCAAACGAGATCACCTATGGCGTATATAGGTGGTGGTCTTCTCTTGAGGTCGTAATAATGCTTTTGAGTGAGCTGAGCATTTTTTATGTTCTCCTCAATAAAGCGGAAATTGTCTTGTAAGGAATCATGTAGATCATCGATTAAGGGCGAATTTAAGGTGTCTGTTGCAATGAAAGATATTGTTGGATGGTAGGCATAATTTGCATAAAATGGTGTAGATTTTGTAGATGAGTTTACAGCATTGTTATAGGCAAATTCAGCCATGGAGAGGAAGTTCATCCAATGTTCTTGATGGTAGGAACAATAGCACCGAAGATATTGTTCCAGCCATTGATTCAGTCTCTCTGATTGACCATTGGTCTGAGGGTGAAATGATGTCGAGAAACGATGATCGATCTGTGTTAAGTCACAAAGTTTTGTCCAGAAATGTGAGGTGAATTGTGTTCCTCTATCAGTGGTTATTATCTTTGGTAACCCATGTAGCTTGAGTATGTTATCTATGAATAAATGTGCTGTCTCAGAGGATGTGGGTACTTTGTGATACGGCACAAAATGGGCCATCTTAGTAAATATATCTATGACCACTAGGATTGTTGTCTGTTTATTTGATTCAGGTAAATCCACTATGAAATCCATCGATAGATGGTACCAGGGTCTCTTCGGTACTGGTAATGGAGTTAATAATCCATACGGAGCTCTTCTCTCGGATTTCGAAGTGGCACAAATGGCACAAGTTAAGATATAGTCTCGGATGGATTCTTTCATTTTTGGCCACCAACAATCCCGTGAAAGCTGTTCCAAGGTTCGGTAAATTCCTGGGTGTCCGGCTAATGGAGAGTCATGGTATAACTTGAGCAAATTTATTCGCAATGCTTTGGGAATGTATAATTTCCCTTCATGGTAGTACAGGTCATCAATCTTATGTACAGAAGAGTGAGGTAGCTCCGGCTCCTTGAGACAATGACGTTTGATTTCGGTTATCACATCGGTGGTTAGACCTACAAAACATTCGGTAGGTAAGATAGTGGTATTTTGGGTTGTTGTTTTAGGTTTCTCAGGTAGGCGAGACAGAGCATCTGCTTTACCATTCCTGGAGGCAGGTCTATATACAATATTGAAGTTGAAGCGCGAGAAGAATAAACTCCAACGGACCTGTCTTGCTGAAAGAGTTTTGTTGTTTTCTAAATAAAGTAGGTTCCTGTGATCAGTGAAAATGGTAATAGGAAACTTGGTACCTTCGAGAAGATGCCTCCAGTGTTCCAGTGATCTTTTTATTGCGAGGAGTTCTTTATCTCCTATGGAATAATTTCTTTCAGCTGTTGACATCATCTGTGAGAAGTAAGAAACTGGATGGATGGGATCGTTTGGTGTTTCCTGTTGAGAGAGAACTGAGCCTAAGGCAAAATCAGAGGAATCAACTTCCAACACATAGTGGTGTTCGGGGTTCGGAAATCTTAGAATGGGTGCTGATGTAAAACTATCCTTTAAATATTCAAAAGCTGAATTAGCGTCTGGATCCCAGTTATAAGATGAGTTAATGCTGGTTAATTTCGTCAGTGGTTTTGCTATCTTGGAAAAGTTTCTAATGAATTTCCTATAGTAGTTTGCAAAACCTAGGAATTTTTGGAGTTCCTTTCTGGACTTGGGTATTAACCAATTTTTGACAGCGTCTACTTTTTGTTTTTGCATAGTGATACCTGTTGGTGAGATATCATATCCAAGGAATGACACATGCTTGGTATGGAATATGCATTTCTCCAACTTAGCATACAGTTTATGCTCTCGGAGCCTAGACAGTACCCATCGCACGTGTGTTTTGTGTTCTGTTTCATTTTTAGAATAAATCAAAATATCGTCTAGGTATATCACAAGACAGATGTCTAAGAGATCTCTGAACACATCGTTTATGAAGTGTTGAAAAGTGGCGGGTGCGTTGCACAGTCCAAACGGCATGACAAGGTACTCATAAAGGCCATACCTTGTCCTGAATGCGGTCAACCATTCGTGTCCTTCTTTTATCCTCACTAAGTTATAGGCTCCCCTTAAATCGAGTTTCGTGTATATAGTTGCCTCAGATAACCTTTCGATTAGTTCTGGGATTAATGGGAGTGGGTAACGATTTTTTATTGTGCGTTTGTTGAGTTCTCTGTAATCGATTATGGGACGTAATGATGAATCCTTATTCCGCACAAAAAAAATTCCGGCACCTGCTGGTGATGTTGATGCTCTGATAAATCCTTTCCGTAAATTTTCTTCGAGATACTCCTTTAAATGATCCAATTCTGGCTTGCAGAGAGGGTACAAGTGTCCATAAGGGATGGAAGAACCAGGTTGAAGTTGTATTGGACAATCGTATGCACGATGAGGAGGCAAGTTCTCAGCTTCTACTTTACTGAATACATCCTTGAAATCTGCATAAGGTGAAGGAATTTGCAACTCAGGTTTTTCTGTAGCTATTTCGGTCTGGAGTAGAACATGTTTGTGGAAACATGTTGTTTTACAATAGACTGAATCAAATCTTATGGAAGATAGTGACCAGTGGATAACTGGATTATGTAATTTGAGCCAACTAATACCCAAAACCACTGGGAAATGTGGTGATGAGACAACATCAAATGAGAGGTGTTCTGTGTGTCCTGCTGTAGTAACTGTTAACGGTGTGGTATGGTGTGTGATAGGGCCAGTTTTAGGTTCTGAACCGTCAATCATATGAAAAGAAAATGGAGTATGCTTTTTTATAAGGGGTATTTTATTTTGCTTTACAACATTATAATCAATAAAGCATCCATAAGCTCCCGAGTCTATGATGGCTTCAGTAGTCAGCTGATCTTGGTCCCACTGTATGGAGAGAGTTAACATGCAATAAGTTTTAGTTTTAGTGGTGTTTAATAAAGAACTTGTAACTTTGAACTTACATTTCTTGTTTTTCTGTAAAATGGGACACTCCTGGACTGAATGTGTAGGATTGGCGCAATACATGCACAGATTATTACTCTTCCTGCGGTATCTTTCTTCTGTTGTTAAAGGACCACAGGCTATTCCGATCTCCATGGGAACAGCTGTTTGTTTACTATGTTGGGTTGGTTGAGGTGGGGAATAGATAGAAGGTTTTGGTCGGACATCTGCAGAAAACCTTTCTGCCTTCCTTTCTCGCAGTCTGCGATCCAATTGTTTTGCAGCATTCATCATTCCTTCTAGGGTTTTTGGGAGTTCTATCCTGGCGATTTCATCTTTCAAGCTCTCCGAGAGGCCTAAACGGAACTGGTTTCGAAGTGCAATCTGACTCCATTCCGAATCAGCTGCGTATAATTTGAATTCCGTGATGTACTCCTCCACGGGTCTCTTGGCTTGCTTAAGGTTCCTCATGGAGGCTTCAGCGGACATTTGTACATCAGTGTCGTGAAAAAGATCATCCATACATGTGAAAAAATCAGAAAGGGATCCTAGCACTGGGTCATTATGTTCGCACAGATTGTCAGCCCAGATTCTTGGCTCACCCCTCAGGAATGAAATAGTACTGAATACCTTGATCCTCTCTGTGGGATAACTGCGAGGTCGTAGATTATAAAGTAAATGACATGAATTCTTAAACTGCCTATACTGCTTCCTGTTTCCAGAAAAGAGCTCTGGTAGTGAAACTGAAGGTTCAGGTGTTTGCTGAGGTGGTGCAGTATGAGTAGTAAGTGAGTCTCTTATAATTCCCCTTAAAGACTGATTTTCAATTTGTAAATCATGAACCGCCTGAGCAAGCTGATCAACCTTTTGGGAGAGGTTGTAAACTATCTGTGGTAGATCTGGTGGCTCCATTTTTATGGCTTAGTAATATGTCAGGCTACAAATATAAAATTAACGATGGAACACAATTCACAGATCTTAATTTATTAATAATTGTTTTGTTTCACTATTGTAAAGGAATATCACTATGGCTTAGTGATATTCTCACCTAATAGTGATAGTTTAGTGGTTTATTTTGCCACACCCCAGATTATGCAGTTAGGGTTAAGCAAACTTGAATAGGATTTGTAGAAATTGTTCTCAATATTAAGTTAGCTTTAGTTCTTAAGTTGCAGGTGTAGTAATGGTTCTATTAACTCTCAGAGTCTTATGCAGTGTAACACATAAATATTTAACTAGTAACCAGGTTCTGTTAACAGTTATACATATGCTCATGCAGTATTGCTATTTTATTTGCAGAGATTACTTGTACCTTGTCTTGTGTTGCACTTGTAGTGTGGCAGAGCTGTAATGAATGCACAGCCTGTTCTGTGGAAGTTCCAGTTTCACTGTGGAAGCTGTGTTGTTTATTAATCTGCAGTCAGGATGTTTCAATAAGGGTTAAAGCCAGATTTTCAGTGACAAGTTCTGTGGTAACTCTCCTTTAAATACAAACTACACAGTGAAAGTTCTCCAAGTAACAAAGCATTAGAACACATAGAATAATACTTGCAGTTTGGTTCAGGCAGTTCATTCAATTGATTGCATGTCAGCTCCTAAGTTAATGAACACTGCAGTTGTTTGGATGAATTCCAGTTAAAGTTGAACAAAGTATCAAAAAGTTCCTGTGAGGGAAAAAAGTTCAGAAAACAAGTTATTCAAAGTAGTTAGGCTCAGGTAAATAGGGTAGCCTTGTACTCCAAATTACTAAGCAAAGAGAATTGATTTGGGGTGGTTTTTAAAGGCAAGCTGCAAGTTTGTTGCTTGAAGGATTCCGCTGGGTCCTAGAAGGAGCTAGGTTCCTGACATGGGGCAGTCGCCAGACCAAATGGAAGGGCCACAAACTGGAAGTGCTGGTCCAGAAAGGCGAACCTTAGAAACCTGAAGTGAGCCTTCTGGATAGGAACGTGAAGGTAAGCGTCCTTCAGGTCTATAGTTGTCATGACTTGCCCCTCTTGAATCAGGGACACAATTGACCTGATCGTCTCCATTTTGAATGATGGAAATGACAAAAACTTGTTTAGGGCCTTTAGGTCCAGAATTGGACGAAACGTGCCCTTCTTCTTTGGGACCACAAAAAGGTTTGAATAGTACTCCAAACCTCTTTCTGCCTGAGGGACTGGGACGATTACCCCGAGAGATGAGAGATCCCTCACGCACTCCAGGAAGATGTCTCTTTTCTGGTCTTGAAGATATGTTTGTTGACAGGAGGAATCTGCCTCTGGGCGGATAAGACTTGAAACCTATCCTGTAACCCTGGGATACGACCTCCAGAACCCAAGGGTCTATCACGTCTTTTCCAGGCCTCCGCAAAAAGAGATAGTCTGCCCCTACATGATCCGAGGACAGACTGGGGGCCGCTCCTTCATGCCGACTTCGGCAGGCTTCTTGGACTTATTCCAAGAGTTAGTTGGCCTCCAAGATCCCTTGGATTGCTCCAACTTTGCGGCAGGCTGCTGGCGCTGAGACTTGTCCGCACGAAAGGGACGAAAATTAGACCCCTTAAGTTTAGCCTTCTTATCTGAGGCAAGAAGGCACCCTTGCCCCCCATGACCATAGATATGATAGAGTCAGGGTCCGGGCCAAACAAAACCTTCGCCTTGAATAGAAAGCAAACGAGAAGTCATGTCAGCAGACCACGACTTTAGCCACAGAGCCCTGCGTGCTAAAACAGAAAACCCTGATGTGTTAGCATTCAGGTGAATAATCTGTATGTTAGCATCACAAATGAACGAATGTGCCACTCTTAAGGCCACTGCCGGTTGTAAAACGAACCCCGTGAGTTGGAACATCTTTTGCAACATGGACTCCATCTTTTTATACATGGGTTCCTTGAAAGAGGAGCTATCCTCTAGTGGAATTGTCGTTCTCTTAGCAAGCGTGTAGATAGCACCATCCACCTTAGGGACGGTTCCCCACAGTTCAACCTGCGCTTCTGGAACAGGGAAAAGCTTTTTAAAAGAAGAAGAGGGGGAAATGGACGAACCAAGTTTCTCCCATTCATTCTTAATAATGTTAGCCATCTTGACTGGAACCGGGAAGGCCTGGGGCACTACCCTGTCCTCATAGACCCCATCTAGTTTAGGGATCGAAGGTTCCTCTGGTAGTTTTGGTTCCAGAACCTCCAACATAGCAAGCACCTCTTTCAGCAGAAAGCGCAAATGCTCCATTTTAAATTTAAAATATGGCTCCTCCACGGACAGAGGCCTAGAAATAGCCGATTCCGACCCAGAAGCGACATCCTCCGAAAAGACGGAGTTGTCCTCCTCAGCGGATAATCTTTCCGAGACATCTAGCGGAGTCGAGGACCCCTGAGACGGATAGCAGTGCCGTACCTCCTGCTTGGCATCGCATTAATGGCCGCAGAAACTGCCGTCTGTAATTGATCGCGAAGTCTGAAGGCCAAAGGGCCACTCCCGCAGGAGGATTAGAAGTGCCCTGGGAAACTGCTTGTGTAATCGGAGATGATTGCAGGGAACGCACCTCGCGGGGCGGAGAACCCTCAGAGGTGGACGGCTCAGTTGTACTAAATACCTTATTCCTTTTGGGAATAGCAATATTGCCAAAGCATGTAGAACAGAGTTGCGTAGGCGGTTCGACAGGAACCTCCTCACAATATACACAGTTAATGGGTTTAGATAAAGAGGAAGTATCCTCTAACATATCAGAGTCCTCCATAGCTTGTGCCTTTATTATGGACTTGATCAAAAATGAATGGCACCTTTATATCCCAATGGCCAGGGCACTCACCACCTCCTATGACCAGGACTACAAGAAACAGTTTTCATCTCTGAATGCAGGTTGAGAAAGAGGAAGTTGTGGGGGCCACACCCTGTCAAATGGAGAGCCATGCAGGACCGCCCCTGCACTCAAGATAAAGCCAAAAAAGCCTGCCTCTAATCTCTCGCTACTGAACTGTGTTCCACACTGACAGAGCCTCATCTCACACAAATGCAGTAGCAAACACAATAAACAATATTAAGCATAATAATATCCCCCCTGTTCAACAGCCCCCTTTCAAGGGTATTACCTTAGATTCTATAAAGATAAAAGGAGCCGGTGCGTGTCTAAGCAGCCGCCATATCCAGACGCTAAATACAAAGGCTCCAGATCACTTGAAGAAAGTATGCTGTTTATTTGTTCATCAACTAAAAGATCAGCACTTTCACCTGTAGAATCAGGTGTATGAAGCTCAGCGGAACCGATTGATGTGTATTATAAGGAGATTGCGTATCTAGAATCATCATCTAGGGCGTCTGGATGGGCATAACATAGGCCTTTTCTCGTCAGAATATCCCCCCCCCGTTCTGCCGGGTAAAGCAGTTCCATTACATTGCTAATACTAGGGAGTAGAGTCACCTATCAACATGGACGAGGCATCGTATAGTAATTTACAAGCCCTTTTGACTGCTCTAGCCCAGAAAATAGACAATAAGTTTGCCCACCTAATACATATGGTGAAAGCCCACCCTCCAAAGCAGCAGTATACTCATCTGCAAATGGCGACAGCAGTGGAACATGGTAGTGCACAACCCCTTCTCGGTGTAGATGAGACTGCTGCATTCGCCCCAGCCCCTCAGAAGTCCCTGAACATGGAGCGGCTGGAAGCTGACACGCGGCACCAGACCAGTGGGGGCTTAGCTGACGCATCTATCTATCTCACCCCAAGGATTGAGAGATTACTCAGGGAGCAGCGGTTACCAGTGCGGGTGGGTGCGGCCGACCACCCGATGCGCTTTGAGGAGACAACCAAAGTTCGTTTTCCAGCTGGGACTGATATATTCCTGAACTCTCATATCCACGTGCAATTCTCATCACCAGTACACCAGGTGCCACTTGGAGAGCCCTCTAGTAGGCAACCGTATGTCTTATCTTGCACCTGGGGCTTATACAATACCGGCGACAAGTTCAGCAGTACTAGAAAGGGGATCGGCTAACTTTACTTTATCATGAACAGTCTCTTAGTACTTGGTGGATCCCCACAGGATAATGATGTTTTACCAATTATGAGACTGGGCTGCTGGGTTCATATACCTGGCTTAAATGCAGATATTCTTTCTTAGAAAATTTGACGGAAGATTGCATTATTAAGGATATTGTTTTCTATAATCTTGGACAGGCAGGCTATTTTGCTGTATAACTCTCCACTTGTTAATGACGGTTCTCTAGTCTGATGTTAAGTGGAGGAACCTAACTATTCTCTTTAACCACCCTGCTTAAATTGGGTATTAAGTATGTGTGCCCGATCAGATGAGACTCACAAACGTTAGATAAACAAGGTTAAATTTGAGAGTGTTCCCTTTCTCTAAACGTACTTACGTTTATTCTGGTTCCAGTCATTCTTTTGACATCATAAGGTTTGATAAGTGTTATTTTATCTTATATTCTGCTGCAACCAACTTTATGGGCTAAACTATAAAATTAATCCTACAAAAAAGTTTCTAATTTTTGGAGAATGGGGCTATGGAGGGAGGCCATTTCTCTCTCTAAAATCACCTAAAATGTCTCAAATTAGTTCCAACTCCCTAGTCCAAATTTATTACTTTACTTTTATAAGGTTCACCTTTTATGGTGAATATTTAGGCGGTATTAACCCGCCACTATGCTATCATTACAACAAGTTGTCATACCAATTTTATGATCTATATTATTTATTTATGTTTCCATGCACTTGCACATATAAGAAAGTTATAAGGTTGTGTCTCTCTTAGAAAAAGAGTTTATCAAAGTTTGCAAAGGGTCATTATGAAGTATTATATTAATAGGTAGCCATTTATGTTTTAGGAGATATCATCCTTAAGATACTAGATAAACTTAAAAGAGGTATCTTTGTATTATCTCCATGTGTTAAGCTCTGTATAGTTCTTAAAGTCAATATAGTCTACTATATCTTATCAGTTTATCATATGTTGTCTCCAGCCCAACGAAACAGTATGACATCAATATTAGACCCACAATGTGTAAGAGGGAGCATATTGTAGGCCAGGTTAGTGTTAAGAATAGATTTCATAATTCTCCATACGTGCCATGACCAAGTTGTTAGGTCTGCGATAGGTAGGAGGAGCTCTATACTTGCATTGGGATTGACATTTCTTTAAACTATGCTGGTAATTATATCATTTGTTACTTGCTACTAATCTTTTTTCTTTGTGTTGTGGAGATGGTGCTTTTGGTCTAATGAGATGTATATCGTATCACTAAATACCTCAATAAAAAATTTTGATTTAAAAAAAAAAAAAAGATAAAAGGAGCCACACTGTGACCCTGTCTTCTTGCGTTATCAAATATATATATATAATTGGAACTATCTTACCAGAATCACAGGAACACAGCCCTTCAAGTGTGACAGGGTAGTAGCATCACTCCTGACATGGACTTGAGAGAAGAAAAGCAGGCAGCGAAACTCGTCAACGATGATTGCTAATGGAGCGGTAAAACTGAGTCGGGATGGGTTCGCAGAAAGACTCTTCCTGCATCTCCGGACTCCAACATTCATCCATGCTCTCACTGAGAGGCTGAAAGGACTATTTAAAACTCCAGTCCCATTTCGAAGAGTACTACCCTCCATAAGAGACTATTTCGAATCTTCCGACACTTCTCTGCCAACCTCCTGTGATGAAAGGCAAAGATTGACTGGGGGATGAGGAGAGTGGGGGAGGTATTTAAGCCTTTGGCTGGGGTGTCTTTGCCTCCTCCTGGTCGCCAGGTTCTTAATTCCCACAAGTAATGAATGAAGCAGTGGACTACTCTCCAATTAATATGGAAAATAAATGTTTAAATTTAGGAGCAAGCAGACATATTGAAGAGTCATATGAAGAAAGCATAAAACAGAGGGGCGCCTCATGTGTGTATCAGCATATTCAGATATGAGCAAATGGATATTCAAGTCAAATTTATGCTCGCATTTGGTGAAAGTACACTTATATACTAGTAGGAACAAGCTAGTAACTTGGGGTGTACCAGCAAACTCTCTCCTGGCTCCAGCGAGGTATGCAAGTGCAGTCCAATCCACTACAGAAGTGGGCAGCTTCAGTGGCTCAGATATGGTATAATGATAGGTGAGACAAAAACAGGTGCTTCCACGCAGCTTGTAGTAAAAAAGGTTTATTTAAAACTTCCAAGAATTAAAAACATACAAGCAGTGGCTATAGGGGGCATGTGCAATGTACCCCCTATATATGCAACATGTTTCTCAGCCTTAAAACTGGTTGTTTCCTCAGGTGTATTGAAGAGTCAGACACAAAACGCTTAGAAGCCAGACAAAAGGGAAAATTTACCATCCTTACAGGCAAACAGGTTCACAAATAGTGAAACCTGTCTTCCTGCAATCACTACTTGTAATGTTGCATCTCACTGAGAAATTAAACATTGCACAAGCAGTTACTTGTGCAATGCCGCCCCCTGCTCTAGCGAGTGTCTGAATAAGTGAGTGTCGGGGTGACTGGTCTCGCCACCTCTGAGGTGGTGGAAAGGAAAAATAAAGCAGTTTCTGCTTCTTAAATATGTGACAGCAGGCTAGCTTATGGGAGCTCCACATAGCTAAAAAAAAAATCTGTGAATCTTCATAAATTTAGCCCAGAGCTACATCCAGAAAAACATAAGAAGAATGTTTCAAAATGTTAGGAGCCAGAAGTAACATGTTATAAGCTGTGGCTGCCTGGCTTCTGGGATTTGTCGAGCCCTGATCTAATATATACTAAGGCTTTTTAAGGGGAGGGAGAAAAAAAGCTCAGCGGAGAAATGAAGGGAAAATGAGCCAGGAGGTCATGGATAAAATGACAGAGGCTTATGTGGCAAATACAATGGGGACACAGAGTAAAAGACAGAAAAAAAGGATCTGAGAAAAGAGTTTAAATGTAGAAGCAGAGATAAAGAAGCACAAAGGAGAGAGAGTACGCTAGGTTTTGGCATCTAGATTTGTGTGTTAGCAAGATTAGCATACATCTACACCCCAAGGCAGAACATAGTGCGATCTGCGATATTATCGCAGAAAGTGGAGCCTGCCTGCAGAAAGAACGGCCAGGTCTGTTAAACAGAGAATTTTTTCTTCAACAGAATTTTTTTTTCTCTGGCCAGTGCAGTGCTTTCAAATGGACAACCGGCACCTTTTTAGTGCAGACAGTACTTTTAAATTATTGGCTAATGGCTGCTCTGCTCCTGAAATTGATACTTTTTATGCAATATCATTATTGATACTTTTACCCGCCAGAACGGCTTCTGCGACTGTGAGGTAAGTCAGTTCTCGGCACAGGGCATGTGTTTTTTTTTAACTAGCAGAAGGAGTAAAAGCTTTTTAAAAATGTTTTATTATTATTGTATTTCAATAGAGCCGAGCGGTGGTGCGGCGGTAGTGTGAGGAGAGGGCTGAGTGAGAACAGAAAAAGAGCGCACAACAAATGTTTACATTTGCACACATCTCCTACTGCAGCGCATCACATCATTCTGGGAGACCGTAGACCGGCAATGTGTGCTGTATGCCTCAACAGCGTATCGCCTACAGCAGCGTGTGAGAAGAGGGCTTAGTGAGAGCAGGAAAAGAGCGTATCACCTACAGCACGTCTTATCTATGATCTACATTCACAGACCTGCCCCCTGCATTAGTGTACAGCATGGTGACTTGCGAGATCCCATATACCGGAGAAATGCTGTGCAAGTGGGTGATGAGGTTACACATGCTGTACACTAATGCAGGGGGCAGGTCTGTGAATGTAGATCATAGATAAGACGTGCTGTAGGTGATACGCTCTTTTCCTGCTCTCACTAAGCCCTCTTCTCACACTACCGCCGCACCACCGCTCGGCTCTATTGAAATATTAATGGAGGGGCAGGTCTGTGAATGTAAATCATAGCTAAGACGTGCTGTAGGCGATACGCTGTTGAGGCATACAGCACACATTGCCGGTCTGCGGTCTCCCAGAATGATGTGATGCGCTGCAGTAGGAGATGTGCGCAAATGTAAACATTTGTTGTGCGCTCTTTTCCTGTTCTCACTCAGCCCTCTCCTCACACTACCGCCGCACCACCGCTCGGCTCTATTGAAATATTAATGCAGGGGCAGGTCTGTGTAATGAGCCCACTGAATGTAAATCATAGTCCTCGGTGTATACTGGCCCTTTAAGCAGGTTTTTTGGTTGTACTATGGCACTTACAGGGTGGAAATCGCTAAATTAATTTACTCCTCCTGAGTCCTTCTATGTCCCTAGCCAAAGCCGCCCTGGGGCCACAATTCAATTCTACAGTAATTTTTATCTGATAATCAAGTATTTCTCCAGTCCAGTGTTACCAAAACTCCTCTCCTTTACAAATGTTTTATTCCTGGCCTCACACCCTCAGTGTTAATATAATCTATACATTTGTGTGTCTATGTATACTATCTTGCTTTAAAAAAAAAAAAAAAAAAAAATTTTCATTTATTTTTTAAAGTTTGTTCACTGGCTGTGTGAGTGTAAAGAATACATTCCAGTACATTTCAGGTTCTTTTGGCATTACTGCAATAAGCTTGTTTTTTTTAAATGCTTCTCTGGAATTTTTTTTTACAAAAAATGATGCCAATATGTTCTAAAAACTCGCCCTAAGACACTGTTAGTGTTAGGTTGGCAGTATTTTGGTTATTGTGGTGGGTCAGTTTGTTGTCAGAAGGGGCTAAATAGTTTGCACACTCCTCTTTTACAACCAAGGGGTTATGCTAGCAAATTTAGATCAGCGACACATCTGTTATTTATTATCACCTTCCCTCACTAAATATTGGAATCAGATTTTAAACAATGAATGAACAGCCAAAGCCTTTTTATTTGCAAATTGTAAATAGCAATAATAATACTAATATAATTAGTACTAGTAGACTAGTATTTTATTACTATTAGCGTAAGTTTCTCTGATGAAAGAAAGTCTACTTTTGTTTGCCTACTATAGCAGTGCTTCCTCAAGAACAGTAAAAATGAAACCAGGGTTGTGAGTGATAAACATTTTAAAACTTAACAGAACAAAAATTCTATTAACATTTAAAATGTATATCACCACCCTGGTTTTATTTATTTTTTCTTGGGGAAAAAGGGAATGGTAACTATATTGTGGTTCTTTAAGCATATATGCACAATAGGTGGGATAGGGGACTTTATATTTGATTGTCAGCTGAGCAGAGCTGGTAATGATAGAATGGGGTCAGTCCACACGTATGTGTGCGCGCGCGCACACACACATTACATGTGAAAGTTTACCAAGTTTTAAATAAATGTTTGTTTATGAATGATTTAAAACCGAATTTTATTTCATAATGACCTGCAGAAAATTTTTCACTACAAAAAATCTCATCGCAGAAAGTGAAAAAAAGTTCTGCTTCTGGGCATCTACAAACATGAAAGCAAAAAGCAGTTTACAATCAGAACTGGTGCAATCGCTAATAACGTTTTATTCAACAGGGACAATAAAATATTTGATTTGAAGACAAAAGTTGTCACTCACAGTGAGCCCATCCTACTCTAGCCGTGAGCGGTGGTCAAGCCTCAGAGCAATTGGTAAAACTGACAGGAGAAAAGTAAGTTTTGTAATAATTTTACTATTAAAGGGTCACTGAACCCAATTTTTTTCTTTCGTGATTCAGATAGAACATGCAATTTTAAGCAACTTTCTAATTTACTCCTATTATCAATTTTCTTCGTTCTCTTGTTATCTATATTTGAAAAAGAAGGAATCTAAGCTAAGGAGCCAGCCAATTTTTGGTTCAGTACTCTAGACAGCACTTGTTTAATGGATTTATCCACCAATCAGCTAGAACAACCCAGGTTGTTCACCAAAATTGGGCCGGCATCTAAACTTACATTCTTGCTTTTCAAATAAAGACACCAAGAGAATGAAGAAAATTTGATAATAGGAGTAAATTAGAAAGTTGATTAAAATTGCATTCTCTATCTGAATCCTGAAAGAAAAAAATTGGGTTCAGTGTCCCTTTAAAGTTGTGCTCATATACATTATACACTCAATAAACTATGCGGCTGTACATTTATTTTGGTTTTGTGCTGTGTTGACTGGCCCTTAAATGTTTATCTAGAAATTTGAGTAACTTCAAATTGGAAAGCACAGAAACCTAACAAGAAGGCTATGGGAGAATTGTGTGTCAAGCTACTTATTTTTTAAAATTAGTCTTTTATACAGTAATTCTGCCAAGTACAGTATTATATTCATAGTCGAAAGACTTTTTTTTAAATAAGAATATACATGGTAAGTCTCTAAAATGAGATACTATTTGACCCCCTTGATTAACAACTCCTTTTTAAATAAACACACAATCACATCTACAAACTCAGAGACGACACACTCCGATCTGCCCATCTATCTTCTAATAGAAGAGGGCATGCTAAAATCCCAAGCCACCCTCAAAAACGACATTGGCCCTCCTTTCTATAATTGGTACTCATACTTTCAAGCTAGACACGCTATTATGACCTGCCCTCACAAGGACATGCTGATACGGCCCTTAACTCAATTTGAACATCTCACTATTTCATCAGACATAACCAAGGCTCATATCTCAATTATATACAAGATACTAAGGGGGACATTCCCAAACAGACCACCAACATACCTTAAACATTGGGAATCAGAACTTCAGACTCAATTTTCTGATAAGCTATAGAAAGCAACCTTCCTAGCAACATCCAAGTCCTCTATTGCCCCAAATATTTTCAAATTAAACTACAAAATACTATTTAGATGGTATCTCACTCCTCAAAAATTAAGACACATATTCCCAGGCACCTCACCCAAGTGCTAGAGGGTGTGTGGAGATAATATAACACATATCTGGTACACTTGCCCACAAGTGACGAGGTTCTGGAATCAAATCAATACCCACATCAATGCTACTCTGGGCATAACAATCCCCCTTTCAGCCAAATTAATTCTCCTTAACCGTTACCCAAAGATAAGATGTAAACTTTGCATAAAATTATTTCAATGCATGCTAAATTGTGCTAAATATCTTATACCCTGTTTCTGGAAAAACAACAAGCACCAACCTTTGACCAGTGGTTACAAGAAGTTAATCATGTGCTAGCTCTAGAAAAAAACATCATTATAGCTATAATAGTAAAATATATATATATATATATATATATATATATATATATAAAGATACTCATGACTACTGACAATGTATCCACCTCTTTAAAGGACCAGTCAACACAATTGATTTGCATAATCAACAAATGCAAGATAACAAGACAATGTAATAGCACTTAGTCTGAACTTCAAATGAGTAGTAGATTTTTTTTCTGACAATTTTAAAAGTTATGTCTTTTTCCACTCCCCCTGTACCATGTGACAGCCATCAGCCAAACACAAATGCATACACGTACCATGTGACAGCCATCAGCCATTCACAAATGCATACACACTTATTCTTGCACATGCTCAGTAGGAGCTGGTGACTCAAAAAGTGTGCACATTTTGTTAATGGAAGTAAATTGGAAAGTTGTTTAAAATGGCATGCTCTATTTGAATAATGAAAGTTTAATTTTGATTGAGTGTCCCTTTAATAGTGTCCTGCTCTACTGAAATGGAAATGGAAGCACATTCTAAATGATTTTAACTTTGCTCATTGACTACCAGAAATGTTGCACTTCTGTGTGCCCTGTTGAAGCCAGACTTCAGTAGTCTTGTTTGTTTTGTTTTCTTAGACAATAAGCAGAATAGAAAATCTCAAAATAATCTCTCTCATTCAGTATAATGGCTTGGGAGAAATGGTTTGTGATTGGCTTAAAGGGACATAATACCCATGTGCTAAATTACTTGAAAGTGGTGCAGCATAACAGTAAAAAGCGGACATGAAAATATCACCTGAACATTTCTATGTAAAAAAGGAAGATATTTTACCTTAACATTTCTTTAGCTCACCGGAGTAAGTGCTGTGTGAACAGTTATAACTGCTGTAAAGCTGCAAGTTGATAAAGAAAAAAAAACACAATAGCCAATCAGCAGTACTTAAATCTCAAGAGATTTCACAGTAAACTTCATTAAGCTGAATAGGAAAATAGCAGGACTGTGCTTGCACATGGCAGATGCACACTCCCTTGGAAGTCCTGGGACTAAATTCTCTTTACAATGGGGTGTGAATACTTAGGACATTTTGCGGTAAAGTATCTTCCTTTTTTACATAGAGATGTTCAGGTGATATTTTCTAGTCAGCTGTATACAGCTATGCTGCATCACTTTCATGTGCTTCAACATTTGGGTATCATGTCCATTTAATATTAACTAAACACCCAAAGAGGGGGGAAAAAAAGAGGTCTGTTAGACTGCAAAACAGGTATGTGTATAATGAAATTATGCAAAAAATGTGGCTTTGATTTCACAATAAAGGTCTGTAAGTGATGCACTCAAGTCATATCACAAATATGTCCCTTTAAGCACATATAGTAGGCTTATATGTGAGCCCATCCACATTTAGACAACATTTTAACCCAGAGATAAACATTTAATTGGCACAAAGGCAAGAGTAGGGTTTAACAAGAGGAGAAAGCGTAACTTAAGATTTACAATTAGTGCCATCTTGTGAAATGTCCATATAAACAGTTATAACCAAATATATCAAATCAGTCTTGATTTTTTTTTAAAGAATGAAAAGTAAAATCAAGTGATTTATTATATATCCCCTAATATCACAATCATAATCGTTTTTGCCAGATATGGCCCATGTGAGCATTTCAGTTAGTATGAATTATACCCCAGATGAAACATTCTTACCCAGGACAATCGGATAACAAAGCATAATAAATACACAAGAGCGCGTAGAAAAATAACATAATACAGATAATCTATTGAG
This sequence comes from Bombina bombina, assembly GCF_027579735.1. Taxonomy (NCBI): domain Eukaryota; kingdom Metazoa; phylum Chordata; class Amphibia; order Anura; family Bombinatoridae; genus Bombina; species Bombina bombina. The sequence continues at coordinate 139,386,971 of NC_069505.1, read as the reverse complement.
GCAAATAAAATGCTCACTCAGAAGTTCATTAAAATAATTCTACATTAAAGGAACAGTCTAGTCAAAATTAAACTTTCATTATTCAGATAGGGCATGTAATTTTAAACAACTTTCCAATTTACTTTTATCATCAAATGTGCTTTTGTGTCTTGGTATTCTTAGTTGAAAGCTAAACCTAGGTAGGCTCATATGCTAATTTCTAAGCTCTTGAAGGCTGCCTCTTATCACATGCTTTTTCATTTGCTTTTATCAACAGGGGAGTGCTAGTTCACATATAGATAATATTGTGCTGACGCTCGGGGAGTTATTTAAGAGTTTGAACAACACAGCACTAATTGACTAAAATACAAGTCAATAGATAAGTCATGTGATCAGGGGGCTGTCAAAAGAGACTTAGATACAAGGTAATCAAAGAGGTAAAAAGTGTTGGTTGTACAAAACTGGGGAATGGGTAATAAAAGGATTATCTATCTTTTAAAACAATAAAAATTCTAGTGTAGACTGTTCCTTTAACCATACAATCCTTGAGAAAGTGACCATTGTAAGTCAAGAAACACTGATGCATCTCACAGTTAGGGAGTTCCTTCATCGGTTGTCTACACATGTCCCTCAGATGGCGATGCAATGTCATATGCTGGAGTGGAACAATCAAATATCATAAATTAGTCTTGGTCATGAAGCCTTTTTCCCAGCCACATACTAAGATCAGAACTCCTGCCCTGCAAGAGCTCCTCAGTAAGCCCAATACCCACATCACACACCAGATTAAACCCCGGGCCCTGCAGTCCATCAGATCTCAGATCCCTTGACTTGGAGTCTGTTGGTCAAATATTTAAAGGGATCATCTAGTCAAAATTAAACTTTCGTGATTCAGATAGAGCATGCAATTTTAAGCAACTTTCTTATGAACTCCTTTTATCTATTTTTCTTTGTTCTCTTGGTATCTTTATTTGAATATAAGCTTAGGAGCTGGCCCATTTTTGGTTAAGCACCTGGGTAGCGCTTGCTGATTGGTGGCTACATTTAGACACCAATCAAAAAGCGCTACCCAGGTGCTGAACCAAAAATGGGCCGGCCCCTATGCTTACATTCCTGCTTTTTCAAATATAGATACAAGAGAATGAAGAAAAATTGATAATAGGAGTAAATAAGAAAGTTTCTTAAAATTGCATGCTCTATCTGAATCATGAAAGTTTATTTTTGATTAGACTTTTCCTTTAAATATTTCCTGGGCTGGGGCGGAGTTTAGCCAAGCTCTAAGATGGCAGCATAACTTGGCAGCTCCCTGCAGTAATAAAAGCTATGAGGAAGAAAAGCATGTCTAGAGACCTCAAACAAAGTCTAAAAGTACCCATGGGTGATTACTAAAGCAAGCGGATACTTCTGGCAGAGTACCGTCAGAAATACTAGCAGAAGACGACAACCCAAATTAAGAACCGCGGCACACGATCTCCCATTGCCGCGCCACAGCACACACGCCATCACGAAACAAGGGAGAAGGGAGACTGCCTGTGACCCATTACCCGCTCTATGTGTACCAACTGGGGAGCGGTAGCCGAGACCTCCCGCCACGATACTCAGCGGAGACCGGAAAGCAGAGAATAAGGCAGCACACAGCAAGGCCTGGCAAACGGCCATATTCCGGCCGTGCTCACAACCGCCATTAAGCTCCAGTCGATCGGTGGGTGAAAGTGGAAGTGATAAGGAGGCCAATACCTCCCCTGCAGCTCCATCGGCAACAGTAACCGCAACGCCTGATAGAAGGGGTATGTAGGCATTAAATCCCAGGCCGCACATAACGCCCGAGAAGACAGTACACGTGATCTTAAGAATCAAGTAGGCCCCACATAAATACCGCCACAAGCTTGATCTCAGGCTGTTATAATCCTTACTGTCAAGTGTACAGAGGAGCCTCTGAATTGAAAATTAGCCCGCCACCTTTGCTGGGGTTTGAGAGAACTCCCTACATAACAACCCAGGCTGCTAGGGTGTCAACAAAGGCCTCATACTGTCAACCAGAACTGCGCCACTATGACAGCTAAAAAGCTTAACAAATCTGATAAAAACCTAAAATCCACCGCACTGGACAATTATCTAAGATCTACTAAAAATCTGGCAATAGGGGAGAATGATGATGAAACAGAAGAGGGACACCAGGCACACACACTAAACGTAATAGAACCTCCAGGGGAAGGTGGAAGCATGACAAAAGCCGATCTCCACACTCTAGTCTCCAAAGAAGACATGGCTGTAGGTCTGGAGAAACTGATGAACAAAATTGATAGTTTGCACTCTTCAGTCACGAACAGCTTGGCAGAGATAAAGCAAGACTTATCTGAGCTGGGAGATAGAGTGGAGGCAGTAGAGACTGAATATGAATCTCTGACTGAAAATATAACATCCAACTCTGAATCTATTACATCCCACCAACAACAGCTTCTAGACCTCCAAGACAAAATGGAGGATCTAGAAAATAGAAACAGAAGGAACAACATCAGGCTAAAAGGGATCCCAGAGTCAGTAGAAGCCACAGATCTACCCTCATACCTACTACGCCTTTTCAAAGCTGTCACAGGCGGAGAGGGTGAAACAAACTTTGTGATGGAGAGAGCTCACAGAGCCCTGAAACCAAGACCAAAAGAGGGACTCCCACCCAGAGATGTCATAGTCAGAATGCTGCAATTCCCTGACAGAGAAAGCATCATGTCGGCGGCCAGGAAACACCAACCTTTCAAGTTTCAAGGACAAATTATCCAATTTTTTCAAGACCTTTGTGCCCGCACCCTACAAAGAAGATATGCTCTTTGCCCCCTGACATCTTTGTTGCGGAAGCAAAATATTTCATACAGGTGGGGATACCCTTTTGCTCTACACATCTCCCACAACCAAAAGATGCTCACCATTAAATCAGCACAGGACATTCCAGAAATATGCCAATATTTAAATGTAGAGACTCCAGTACTTCCTGAGGAACCTGTCTCATCATTACACGCTACAGGTAGGGAGCCACGGACCCCAGTAAGTAGATCCAGGTGGTCCAGAGTGGCGAAGAAGAAAAAAGTGAAACCATGAACTGGACTGCTAGGTAATATTGTCACAATCTCTGCCTATTGCTTATCCAGGAGCGGGTTTACGAGCCCACCCTAGATAACCGTTCTAATAAATGCTTGTATTACCCATATCTATAACCTGAAAGCTCTAGACATGTTTCCATTAGAACTACTGCAAAACCCATTGTGATTAATGGACACATGCTTAGTTACTATAATGTTTATGATGTTATTTCTAACCAATTTAGAGTTAAATTTTTGTTTTATTTACTGCTAACCTGTTTTTATGTAACTGTCAGATGCGATAGAAAAGTCATCTCTAACCTGTCTAATGTGAACCTTATAAAGACCACTTCCTGCCCAGACCTAGAGCCCACATATGTGCCCCCTTTACACTCACACCATCTATCGCCTCCAGGTGCTAGGTCACACACACACCCTAGAAAACTTTAATGGCACTACCAACAATTAATCTAGTCTCACATAATGTGAGGGGACTAAACTCAGACACTAAAAGACGCACAGCATTTAATCACTACAAACGCCTCCGAGCAAATGTGATCTTCTTACAGGAGACACATTTCACAAAACCACAACTTCCCAAATATTGGTCTAGGGGCTTTCATCAACATTATCACTCCACTGCAGGGGAGAAAAAAAGAGGGGTGTCGATACTATTACATTCCTCACTACACTTTGTACACATAGACTCGACTACTGACAGAGAGGGGAGGTATTTGTTGGTGAGAGGCCAGATTCAGGGAGTAGAAGTCCTGTTTTGCAACATATATGCCCCAAACGAGAAGCAGGATGCTTTCTTCAGGGAAATTACAAGACTACTAACGGGTTGGTCACAAATTAGAATAGTCCTAGCAGGGGATTTCAATATTGACCTTCAAGCGCTCAGATATGTTAGGACCCCACACTCCTCTAAAAAATTAAACCACCTGGGAAAGGTAGCCGACACAGTTTTAAACTCGTTGTCACCACACACCCTAGTGGACTCTTGGAAATCTTTATATGGGGTCACAACAGACACAACATTCTACTCGACAGCACACAACACTTACTCCAAACTGGACTACATTATGATCAGCCAAATATTAAGCCCATTACTGTTGTCAGCTAAAATTCACCCGTGCACCTGGTCAGACCATTCAATCACACAGATATCACTTCAAGGTATAACGAACCCCAATAGAACACAGACCTGGACATTTGACCCATCATGCCTCCAAAACCCACTGACAAAAGAAAAAATGACCCGAGCAATGGAAGAGTACTGGGCTCTTAACCAGAACTCTACATACAATCCAACATCAGTTTGGGCCGCCCATAAAACTGTAATCAGGGGCATGTTAATAAAAGAAAAAGCTCAGATTAAGAGGGCAGCAAATCTAGCTATGGAGAAACTGACTAAGGACATTGGGAACCTAGAGAGGGAACACAAGTTAACACTATCCGGATCCACCCTGAAACAATTAAACCAAAAACGAAACCAGCTTAACGAGATCCTCAATAACCAGTCAATAAAATATGCCCATAGACTGAAGACACAATACTTTCTTTATGCCAACAAGCCAGACAAATACTTAGCCAAAAAGATTAGAGACAACTATGCGGCGGTGTCTATACCCCTCATATGTAAGGAAGGGGGCAGTGAGACTGGGCATCCCCAGGAGATTGTAGATGCCTTTGCCTCATTTTATCAGGAGTTATACAACGGCAAAAAAGTCGACCAATGCAGGTCCACTGAAACCTTACTCAATAATTTCCTCACCAAAGCAAACTTGAAGACAATTACAGAGGTAGATAGAGACTCCCTCAATTCCAAAATTACCACAATAGAAGTAGCACAGGTCATTAAAGAACTCAAACCAGGCAAAGCTCCTGGACCCGATGGCTTACCGAGCGAATACTATAAGATGTTTGCTGGCCTCTTGGTCCCACACCTTACACAATTAGCAAATCACATACTGGAGGGCAAGGAGCTACCTAAAGACTTACTACAGGCTAAAATAGTAGTCATCCCCAAACAAGGGAAAGACCCTAAACTCTGTGCCAGCTATAGGCCAATATCCCTCATCAATCAAGATGTTAAAATAATCACAAAAATCTTAGCTAATAGGTTAAAACATATTCTTCCCACTATAATACACCCAGATCAGGTTGGCTTCATTAAAGAGAGGGAAGCCCCGGACAATATCAGAAGGATGGTGTCGGTGATGGACTATCTTACTAGTCATGGAGTGCCTTCTCTGCTCCTATCCCTGGATGCAGAGAAGGCATTCGACAGGGTGGATTGGGGATACATGGGGGCGGTACTAAAAAAAATGGGCTTCAGGGGATCCTTCATCTCTGCAATAAACACACTATACTCCAACCCCACAGCATATGTAAGAGCGATCGGCCACCAATCTAAAACTTTTAGCATTCTAAATGGCACCCGACAAGGATGCCCACTATCGCCCCTGCTTTTTGCAATATGCATAGAGCCATTAGCAGAATTCATCCGGGGAGAAACAGGGGTCGAGGGTCTTGAGATAGGGGGGAAATCCCATAAGTTAACATTATTCGCGGACGATGTCCTCCTTACCCTGACAAAGCCAGCCAGTTCTCTACCCATTGTTTATGACATCCTAGATAAATTCTCCAAGATCTCGGGATATAAAATTAATGTGGATAAATGTGAGGCCCTCCCCATAGCAGTCCCTAAGCCCACTATTAAGCTACTGGAGATAAATTTTGATTTTTCTTGGGTACAAGACCATGTGAAGTATTTGGGGGTCAAGCTGACACCTGAATTTGATAAACTATACCAAGCTAATTACCTTCCTTTATACAAAACTATAAAACATGACATCACGAGATGGCAACAGCATGGCTTTTCATGGTATGGACGATTATCATCGATCAAAATGAATATCTTACCCAGACTCCTCTACCTCTTTAGAACATTGCCTATTGAGGTCCCCAACAAAGATTTAGACACTATCCGATCCAAATTGATCTCTTATTTAAGAGGAGGTAAACACGCCAGAATACCCGAAACCATACTCACGAGACATAGACAGTTGGGAGGAGTGGGCCTCCCAAATTTAAGAGACTACTACCAGGCTGCCAGACTGACCCAGACAGCGATATTAGGGAGACGGAACTGTGATATTATATGGCCTGCTTTAGAAGCCGCCATGGGGGGACTCAGCTCGCCAGAAGACATATTGTGGAGGAGAGAGTCACTGATGACCACAAAAGGCTTCAAACCACGCGCTTTATTGATCTCTCGCCGACAATGGCACAAATCAATACACTCTCACAAGTTGATATCACAATACGCTCTTGAAAAACCACTAAAATACATAATCCCAGGAGACTGCCATATACATGTAGATAAATGGGAGAACAAAGGCCTATACAGAGTGGCAGATTTCCTACAACAAGGCTCTATGGTCACATTCACACAACTGCAGGAAAGGTTAGAACCAAGTTCCCTACAATGGTTTGTGTATTTACAGATTTCCTCAGCTGTCCATTCTTACACCTATGATAGGAGGGAAGGTCGCTCCACAACACTCGGGAAGCAGTGTAGCGCACATTACAGACCCAAACAAGCTATCTCACATATGTACCACGCGATACAATCAGCCAAAACAAAATACAGACCACCCATCATTAATAGGTGGGAGAGAGACTTGAACATAGATCTAACAACAGAAGATTGGTACACTCTGACATTTGAAGCAAGTAGGGGTTTGTTGAGCGCAGACCTCAGAGAGAATAGCCTGAAATCAGTGTTTCGGTGGTACTTAACTCCGGAGAGAGTAGCACACTCAGTAAAAGGGAACTCCAACCTCTGTTACAGAGGATGTAAGACCAAAGGCACATACATACATATGTGGTGGGAATGCCCCAAGGTTAAAAACATATGGGATCAGACCTCAGACCTCTTGTCTAACCTTCTTGGAGACCGAATGGCCATCAGTGCCTCCCAAGCTTTATTAAATACTAGAACCCAAGGATACAATTCCCACATAAACACTTTCCTTAGAATAATCTTCACCACAGTTAGGACCACAATAGCCAAACACTGGAAGACAGGGGTACCGACATGGGCGGAAGTAACCAACAAAATGGCGGGTGTGTACGCTATGCATGAGACAGCTGCCCACTTACAAAATAAGATGGACACTTTTGGGAAAATCTGGTTCTACTGGATAATGGGGGGAGTTGATGGGAATTCCTACCAACCTATACAACAGAATGGGGCTGAGGGGGAGCAACAGACATAATGTACAACATAAATAAAGATACGACTGAGATGACAAGAAACAGGAGGTCGAAAACCAAACGTATAGCATTCTGACAGGGTTATTGTTTTTTATTGTTATTAACGTTAAAACTACACATGCTTTTATTTTTGTTATTTCTACATTCTATTGCCTTATTTTTGTATTGTTTTTCACAAAAAAAGAGGAAAAGAAATGTGCAACTGGACTACCGAGGACCCAGCTGCGTACTGGATCTCTTACTTTTGTTCAAATCTTTCTATGTTATCACACATTATTAACCCGATGTGGGTTGGGTCATTGGTGGCCTAGATCTGTTCCATGTATATTTATTTTGTTGTGATGTTTTGCACTCAATAAAAATCATTTCAACTAAATATTTCCTGGGCTGCCAGGCTGATTGTTTTCTTTAGTATACAGTGTGCGGTCTCTCAATCACACTGTATGAGGCATATACACTGCCTGACATCCATGTAAAAAGAACATCGCTTAAAGCCATGTCAATAAAAAATGAACATTCTGGGTGCTACACATGACACTAATGCTGTAGACTGCAGACCCCTGGTACACATTGAACAAGAAAATTAGTAGCTTTATAAACTATTTAATAATGATTTGAGAGAACTAAAATTTGAAGTTTGATTTTTTTTATTTATTTTGTAAATCCTATCACTGTTCAAAGCAGACCACAGCTCCTAGAGTTTTACTTTTGGCTTTTAATACATATTCTTAAACAAAAAGCTATGTCAGGTTCTATAAATTGGCAGCTGGCTCCTCAATTTTTTGCTGACTAGGTTTGATATAAATGTGCCAGTTTTTGATTTATAGGGGCAATCAGTGCACACTGGTCAAGGGGTCTCCAGCCACATAAAATATAGCCTCATAATAATGTGCAAAGCTGGTTTTCTATATATAGTGAGGATCTGGGAAGATATGCAGTCTCTGGCTGGTATGCATGTTTCTTGATTTGACTGGATTGACAAATGCACCAATAAAATGTTTGGAATACTGCAAACTCAGCATACCATAGCCTAAAAGGGACATTAGCAACCTTGCAATTACATGACGTGAATAATACTACTACAGTAAATCACCATAATCCAAGGACCCATGCCTGGATAACTAATAATGTATTTCTGCTTACTAATGATCAGTTCCTAATGATCCAATTTATCCGCTCGCGTAATCCTTTCCCTTTATTTTGCCATATGAAATAGCTACCTTTGTCTTTTGAAACCATCACATATACTGAAAATGCTGCTTTATTGTATATACAAAGAAATCTATGCAAATAAAAGACTGCAGCAGAGATCCAACTCTCATTTTGAATACAATAAACTAATTTCAGCTGCCTCTTTAATTACATTGTCACTTTAAATACTGGGTTCCTGATATGGATTTTTTTTTATTTTTTTTTAACAAAGCCAAACTCAGGTTAGTATTAAAACACATACGCCTCGATTTAGAGTTCTGCGTTAGCCGTCAAAACAAGCGTTAGGGGGTCCTAACGCTGGTTTTGGGCTACCGCTGGTATTTAGAGTCAGTCAGGAAAGGGTCTAACGCTCACTTTCCAGCCGCGACTTTTCCATACCGCAGATCCCCTTACGTCAATTGCGTATCCTATCTTTTCAATGGGATCTTTCTAACGCCGGTATTTAGAGTCTTGGCTGAAGTGAGCGTTAGAAATCTAACGACCAAACTCCAGCCGCAGGAAAAAGTCAGGAGTTAAGAGCTTTCTGGGCTAACGCCGGTTCATAAACCTCTTAACTACTGTGCTCTAAAGTACACTAACACCCATTAACTACCTATGTACCCCTAAACCGAGGTCCCCCCACATCGCCGCCACTCTAATAAAAAATGTTAACCCCTAATCTGCCGACCGAACACCACTGCCACCTATGTTATACTTATGTACCCCTAATCTGCTGCCCCTAACACCGCCGACCCCTATATTATATTTATTAACCCCTAATCTGCCGCCCCCAACATCGCCGCCACCTACCTACAATTATTAACCCCTAATCTGCCGACCGGACCTCACCGCTACTATAACAAAGTTATTAACCCCTAATCCACCTCACTCCCGCCTCAATAACCTATAATAAATAGTATTAACCCCTAATCTGCCCTCCCTAACATCACCGACACCTAACTTCAAGTATTAACCCCTAATCTGCCGACCGGACCTCACCGCTACTCTAATAAATTTATTAACCCCTAAAGCTAAGTCTAACCCTAACACTAACAACCCCCTAAATTAAATATAATTTTTAGCTAACGAAATAAATTATTTCTTATTAAATAAATGAATCCTATTTAAAGCTAAATACTTACCTGTAAAATAAACCCTAATATAGCTACAATATAAATAATAATTATATTGTAGCTATTTTAGGATTAATATTTATTTTACAGGCAACTTTGTATTTATTTTAACCAGGTACAATAGCTATTAAATAGTTAAGAACTATTTAATAGCTACCTAGTTAAAATAATTACAAAATTACCTGTAAAATAAATCCTAACCTAAGTTACAATTAAACCTAACACTACTCTATCAATAAATTAATTAAATAAAATACCTACAATTATCTACAATTAAATCTAACACTACACTATCAATAAATTAATTACCTACAAATACCTACAAATAAATACAATTAAATAAACTAACTAAAGTACAAAAAATAAAAAAAGAACTAAGTTACAAAAAATAAAAAAATAATTTACAAACATTATAAAAATATTAAAACAATTTTAAGCTAATTACACCTACTCTAAGCCCCCTAATAAAATAACAAAGCCCCCCAAAATAAAAAAATGCCCTACCCTATTCTAAAATAAAAATTGAAAAGCTCTTTTACCTTACCAGCCCTTAAAAGGGCCTTTTGAGGGGCATGCCCCAAAGAATTCTGCTCTTTTGCCTGTAAAAAAAAAAACATACAATACCCCCCCAACATTACAACCCACCACCCACATACCCCTAATCTAACCCAAACCCCCCTTAAATAAACCTAACACTAAGCCCCTGAAGATCTTCCTACCTTATCTTCACCACGCCGGGTATCACCGATTCGTCCAGAAGAGGGTCCGAAGTCTTCATCCAAGCCCAAGCGGGGGCTGAAGAGGTCCATCAACCGGCTGAAGTCTTGATCCAAGCGGGGGGCTGAAGAGGTCCATCATCCGGCTGAAGTCTTGATCCAAGCGGGGGCTGAAGAGGTCCATCATCCGGCTGAAGTCTTGATCCAAGCGGGGGCTGAAGAGGTCCATCATCCAGTTGAAGTCTTCTATCAAACGGCATCTTCAATCTTCTTTCTTCCAGCTCCATCTTCATCCCGCCGACGCGGAACATCCATCCTGGCCGACGACTTCCCGACAAATGACGGTTCCTTTAAGGGATATCATCCAAGATGGCGTCCCTCGAATTCCGATTGGCTGATAGAATCCTATCAGCCAATCGGTATTAATGTAGGAAAATTCTGATTGGCTGATGGAATCAGCCAGATTCAAGTTCAATCCGATTGGCTGATCCAATCAGCCAATCAGATTGAGCTTGCATTCTATTGGCTGATCGGAACAGCCAACAGAATGCGAGCTCAATCTGATTGGATCAGCCAATCGGATTGAACTTGAATCTGATTGGCTGATTCCATCAGCCAATCAGAATTTTCATACCTTAATTCCGATTGGCTGATAGAATCCTATCAGCCAATCGGAATTCGAGGGACGCCATCTTGGATGACGTCCCTTAAAGGAATCGTCATTCATCGGGAAATCGTCGGCCAGGATGGATGTTCCGCGTCGGCGGGATGAAGATGGAGCTTCAAGAAAGAAGATTGAAGATGCCGCTTGATAGAAGACTTCAGCCGGATGATGGACCTCTTCAGCCCCCGCTTGGATCAAGACTTCAGCCGGATGATGGACCTCTTCAGCCCCCGCTTGGGCTTGGATAAAGACTTCGGACCCTCTTCTGGACGGATCGGTGATACCCGGCGTGGTGAAGATAAGGTAGGAAGATCTTCAGGGGCTTAGTGTTAGGTTTAATTAAGGGGGGTTTGGGTTAGATTAGAGGTATGTGGGTGGTGGGTTGTAATGTTGGGGGGGGTATTGTATGGGGTTTTTTACAGGCAAAAGAGCAGAATTCTTTGGGGCACGTCCCGTAAAAGGCCCTTTTAAGAGCTGGTAAGGTAAAAGAGCTTTTCAATTTTTATTTTAGAATAGGGTAGGGCATTTTTTTTATTTTGGGGGGCTTTGTTATTTTATTAGGGGGCTTAGAGTAGGTGTAATAAGCTTAAAATTGTTGTAATATTTTTATAAATGTTTGTAAATTATTTTTTTATTTTTGTAACTTAGTTCTTTTTTTATTTTTTGTACTTTAGTTAGTTTATTTAATTGTATTTATTTGTAGGTATTTGTAGGTAATTAATTTATTGATAGTGTAGTGTTAGGTTTAATTGTAGATAATTGTAGGTATTTTATTTAAATAATTTATTGATAGTGTAGTGTTAGGTTTAATTGTAACTTAGGTTAGGATTTATTTTACAGGTAATTTTGTAATTATTTTAACTAGGTAGCTATTAAATAGTTCTTAACTATTTAATAGCTATTGTACCTGGTTAAAATAAATACAAAGTTGCCTGTAAAATAAATATTAATCCTACAATAGCTACAATATAATTATTATTTATATTGTAGCTATATTAGGGTTTATTTTACAGGTAAGTATTTAGCTTTAAATAGGATTAATTTATTTAATACGAAATAATTTATTTCGTTAGATAAAAAACAGAATTTATGCTTACCTGATAAATTACTTTCTCCAACGGTGTGTCCGGTCCACGGCGTCATCCTTACTTGTGGGAATATCTCTTCCCCAACAGGAAATGGCAAAGAGTCCCAGCAAAGCTGGCCATATAGTCCCTCCTAGGCTCCGCCCACCCCAGTCATTCAACCGACGGACAGGAGGAAAAAATAGGAGAAACCATAGGGTGCCGTGGTGACTGTAGTTAGAGAAAAGAATTCATCAAACCTGATTAAAAAACCAGGGCGGGCCGTGGACCGGACACACCGTTGGAGAAAGTAATTTATCAGGTAAGCATAAATTCTGTTTTCTCCAACATTGGTGTGTCCGGTCCACGGCGTCATCCTTACTTGTGGGAACCAATACCAAAGCTTTAGGACACGGATGAAGGGAGGGAGCAAATCAGGTCACCTAAACGGAAGGCTTGCAAAACCTTTCTCCCAAAAATAGCCTCCGAAGAAGCAAAAGTATCAAATTTGTAAAATTTGGCAAAAGTGTGCAGTGAAGACCAAGTCGCTGCCTTACATATCTGATCAACAGAAGCCTCGTTCTTGAAGGCCCATGTGGAAGCCACAGCCCTAGTGGAGTGAGCTGTGATTCTTTCAGGAGGCTGCCGTCCGGCAGTCTCATAAGCCAATCTGATGATGCTTTTAAGCCAAAAGGAAAGAGAGGTAGAAGTTGCTTTTTGACCTCTCCTCTTACCAGAATAGACGACAAACAGAGAAGATGTTTGTCTGAACTCTTTTGTAGCTTCTAAGTAGAATTTTAGAGCACGGACTACATCTAAATTGTGTAGCAAACGTTCCTTCTTTGAAACTGGATTCGGACACAAAGAAGGTACAACTATCTCCTGGTTAATATTTTTGTTGGACACAACCTTTGGAAGAAAACCAGGCTTAGTATGCAAAACAACCTTATCTGAATGGAACACCAGATAGGGCGGAGTACACTGCAGAGCAGATAACTCAGAAACTCTTCTAGCAGAAGAAATAGCAACCAAAAACAAAACTTTCCAAGATAACAACTTAATATCTATGGAATGTAAAGGTTCAAACGGAACCCCTTGAAGAACTGAAAGAACTAGATTTAAACTCCAGGGAGGAGTCAAAGGTCTGTAAACAGGCTTGATCCTAACCAGAGCCTGAACAAATGCTTGAACATCTGGCACAGCTGCCAGTCGTTTGTGTAGTAAAACAGATAAGGCAGAAATCTGTCCCTTTAGAGAACTCGCAGATAATCCTTTATCCAAACCTTCTTGTAGAAAGGAAAGGATCTTAGGAATCTTTATCTTATTCCATGGGAATCCCTTTGATTCACACCAGCAGATATATATTTTCCATATTTTATGGTAAATTTTTCTAGTTACCGGTTTTCTGGCTTGAACCAGAGTATCTATCACAGAATCTGAAAATCCACGCTTTGATAGAATCAAGCGTTCAATCTCCAAGCCGTCAGCTGGAGGGAGACCAGATTTGGATGTTCGAATGGACCCTGTACAAGAAGGTCCTGTCTCAAAGGTAGCTTCCATGGTGGAGCCGATGACATATTCACCAGGTCTGCATACCAAGTCCTGCATGGCCACGCAGGAGCTATCAAGATCACCAAGGCCCTCTCCTGCTTGATCCTGGCTACCAGCCTGGGAATGAGAGGAAATGGTGGAAACACATAAGCTAGGTTGAAGGTCCAAGGCGCTACTAGTGCATCCACTAGAGTCGCCTTGGGATCCCTGGATCTGGACCCGTAACAAGGAACCTTGAAGTTCTGACGAGACGCCATCAGATCCATGTCTGGAATGCCCCATAATTGGGTCAACTGGGCAAATATCTCCGGGTGGAGTTCCCACTCCCCCGGATGGAAAGTCTGACGACTCAGATAATCCGCCTCCCAGTTTTCCACTCCTGGGATGTGGATCGCAGATAGGTGACAGGAGTGATCCTCCGCCCATTGTATTATTTTGGTCACTTCTTTCATCGCCAGGGAACTCCTTGTTCCCCCCTGATGATTGATATAAGCAACAGTCGTCATGTTGTCTGATTGGAATCTTGTGAATCTGGCCTTTGCTAGCTGAGGCCAAGCCCTGAGAGCATTGAATATCGCTCTTAGTTCCAGAATGTTTATCGGGAGAAGAGACTCTTCCCGAGACCATAGTCCCTGAGCTTTCAGGGATTCCCAGACCGCGCCCCAGCCCACTAGACTGGCGTCGGTTGTGACGATGACCCACTCTGGTCTGCGGAAGCTCATTCCCTGGGATATGTGGTCCAGGGTTAGCCACCAACGGAGTGAATCTCTGGTCTTCTGATCTACTTGAATCACTGGAGACAAGTCTGTATAGTCCCCATTCCACTGTTTCAGCATGCACAGTTGTAATGGTCTTAGATGAATTCGCGCAAAAGGAACTATGTCCATTGCTGCAACCATCAATCCTACTACTTCCATGCACTGAGCTATGGAAGGACGTGGAACTGAATGAAGAACTTGACAAGCGCTTAGAAGTTTTGACTTTCTGACATCTATCAGAAAAATCTTCATTTCTAAAGAATCTATTATTGTTCCCAAGAAGGGAACTCTTGTCGACGGAGACAGAGAACTTTTTTCTATGTTCACCTTCCATCCGTGAGATCTGAGAAAGGCCAGAACGATGTCTGTATGAGCCTTTGCCTTTGAAAGGGACGACGCTTGTATTAGAATGTCGTCCAGGTATGGTACTACTGCAATGCCCCTCGGTCTTAGAACAGCTAGAAGGGACCTGAGTACCTTTGTGAAAATCCTTGGAGCAGTGGCTAACCCGAATGGGAGGGCCACAAACTGGTAATGTTTGTCCAGAAAGGCGAACCTTAGGAACTGATGATGTTCTTTGTGGATAGGAATATGTAGGTACGCATCCTTTATATCCACGGTAGTCATAAATTGACCTTCCTGGATTGTAGGTAGAATCGTTCGAATGGTTTCCATTTTGAACGATGGTACTCTGAGAAATTTGTTTAGGATTTTTAAATCCAGAATTGGTCTGAAGGTTCCCTCTTTTTTGGGAACTACGAACAGATTTGAGTAAAATCCCATTCCTTGTTCCGCCATTGGAACTGGGTGTATCACTCCCATCTTTAACAGGTCTTCTACACAATGTAAGAATGCCTGTCTCTTTATTTGGTTTGAGGATAAGTGAGATATGTGAAACCTTCCCCTTGGGGGTAGTTCCTTGAATTTTAGAAGATAACCCTGAGAAACTATTTCTAACGTCCAGGGATCCTGAACATCTCTTGCCCAAGCCTGAGCAAAGAGAGAGAGTCTGCCCCCCACTAGATCCGGTCCCGGATCGGGGGCTACTCCTTCATGCTGTTTTGTTAGCAGCAGCAGGTTTCTTGGCCTGCTTACCCTTGTTCCAGCCTTGCATCGGTTTCCAGGCTGGTTTGGTCTGTGAAGCATTACCCTCTTGCTTAGAGGATGCAGAATTAGAGGCCGGTCTGTTCCTGAAATTACGAAAGGAACGAAAATTAGACTTATTCTTGGCTTTGAAAGGCCTATCTTGTGGGAGGGCGTGGCCCTTTCCCCCAGTGATGTCTGAGATAATCTCTTTCAATTCTGGCCCAAAGAGAGCTTTACCCTTGAAGGGGATATTAAGCAATTTTGTCTTGGATGATACATCCGCTGACCAAGACTTTAGCCAAAGTGCTCTGCGCGCCACAATTGCAAACCCTGAATTTTTCGCCGCTAATCTAGCTAATTGCAAAGCGGCATCTAAAATAAAAGAATTAGCCAACTTAAGTGCGTGAACTCTGTCCATAACCTCCTCATATGGAGTCTCTCTACTGAGCGACTTTTCTAGTTCCTCGAACCAGAACCACGCTGCTGTAGTGACAGGAACAATGCACGAAATGGGTTGCAGAAGGTAACCTTGCTGTACAAAAATCTTTTTAAGCAAACCCTCCAATTTTTTATCCATAGGATCTTTGAAAGCACAATTATCCTCGATAGGAATAGTAGTGCGCTTGTTTAGAGTAGAAACTGCCCCCTCGACCTTAGGGACTGTCTGCCATAAGTCCTTTCTGGGGTCGACCATAGGAAATAATTTCTTAAATATAGGAGGGGGGACAAAAGGTATGCCGGGCTTCTCCCACTCCTTATTCACTATGTCCGCCACCCGCTTGGGTATAGGAAAAGCGTCGGGGTGCACCGGAACCTCTAGGAACTTGTCCATCTTGCATAATTTTTCTGGAATGACCAGGTTGTCACAATCATCCAGAGTAGATAACACCTCCTTAAGCAGAGCGCGGAGATGCTCTAATTTAAATTTAAATGTCACAACATCAGGTTCAGCCTG
This sequence comes from Bombina bombina, assembly GCF_027579735.1. Taxonomy (NCBI): domain Eukaryota; kingdom Metazoa; phylum Chordata; class Amphibia; order Anura; family Bombinatoridae; genus Bombina; species Bombina bombina. The sequence continues at coordinate 139,370,516 of NC_069505.1, read as the reverse complement.
TTGAGAAATTTTTCCTGAATCTGAAATTTCCCCATCTGACAAAACCTCCCTCATGGCCCCTTCAGATTGGTGTGAGGGTATGACAGAGCAATTATCATCAGCGCCCTCTTGCTCTTCAGTGTTTAAAACAGAGCAATCGCGCTTTCTCTGATATGCAGGCATTTTGGATAAAATATTTGCTATGGAGTTATCCATTACTGCCGTCAATTGTTGCATAGTAATAAGCATTGGCGCGCTAGAAGTACTAGGGTCCTCCTGCGTGGGCAAAACTGGTATAGACACAGAAGGAGATGATGTAGAACCATGTCTACTCTCTTCATCTGATGAATCATCTTGGGCAACTTCATTATCTGTGGCAGTACTGTCCTTACTTTGTTTGGACGCTATGGCACAATTATTACACAATTTTGAAGGGGGAGACACATTGACTTTCATACATATAGAACATAGCTTATCTGAAGGTACAGACATGTTAAACAGGCTTAAACTTCTCAATAAAGCACAAAAACCGTTTTAAAACAAAACAGTTACTGTCTCTTTAAATTTTAAACAAAGCACACTTTATTACTGAATATGTGAAAAAATATGAAGGAATTGTTCAAAATTTACCAAATTTTCACCACAGTGTCTTAAAGCATTCAAAGTATTGCACACCAATTTTCAGAGCTTTAACCCTTAAATAACGAAACAGCTACAGCCTTTGCTGCGACTTTACCAAACCCAGGGGGGAATACGATACCAAATGAAGCCTTCTAGGAACTTTTCCAACTACTTTCAGATCCTCACACATGCATCTGCATGTCTTGCTCTCAAAAGTAACTGCGCAGTAATGGCGCGAAAATGAGGCTCAGCCTACAACTGGGAAGGCCCTTCCTGACTGGAAAAGGTGTCTAACACAGTGCCTGACGTTAAAAAACGTTCCCCAAGTTTATAAGTGTGAATTACCAGCATAAACATGCATAAAATGCCCAAATAAAGCAATCGATTTTGCCCATAAAAGTGTCTACCAGTTTTATAGCCCATATTAAGCCCTTTATTCTGTTTAAGACTAAGAAAATGGCTTACTGGTCCCCATGAGGGGAAATGACAGCCTTCCAGCATTACACAGTCTTGTTAGAAATATGGCTAGTCATACCTTAAGCAGAAAAGTCTGCTAACTGTTTCCCCCAACTGAAGTTACTTCATCTCAACAGTCCTATGTGGAAACAGCAAACGATTTTAGTTACTGTCTGCTAAAATCATCTTCCTCTCACAAACAGAATTCTTCATCTTTTTCTGTTTCAGAGTAAATAGTACATACCAGCACTATTTTAAAATAACAAACTCTTGATAGTAGAATAAAAAAAAAACTACAACTAAACACCACATACTCTTAACCATCTCCGTGGAGATGTTGCCTGTGCAACGGCAAAGAGAATGACTGGGGTGGGCGGAGCCTAGGAGGGACTATATGGCCAGCTTTGCTGGGACTCTTTGCCATTTCCTGTTGGGGAAGAGATATTCCCACAAGTAAGGATGACGCCGTGGACCGGACACACCAATGTTGGAGAAATTATATTTAACTTAGGGGGGTGTTAGTGTTAGGGTTAGACTTAGCTTTAGGGGTTAATAAATTTATTAGAGTAGCGGTGAGGTCCGGTCGGCAGATTAGGGGTTAATACTATTTATTATAGGGTTTTTGAGGTGGGAGTGAGGCGGATTAGGGGTTAATAACTTTATTATAGTATCGGTGAGGTCCGGTCGGCAGATTAGGGGTTAATAATTGCGACGTTGGGGGCGGCAGATTAGGGGTTAATAAATATAATATAGGGGTCAGCGGTGTTAGGGGCAGCAGATTAGGGGTTCATAGGGATAACGTAGGTTGCGGCGGTGTACGGAGCAGCAGATTAGGGGTTAATAATAATATGCAGGGGTCCGCGATAGCGGGGGCGGCAGATTAGAGGTTAATAAGTGTAAGATTAGGGGTGTTTAGACTCGGGGTACATGTTAGGGTGTTAGGTGCAGACTTAGGAAGTGTTTCCCCATAGGAAACAATGGGGCTGTGTTAGGAGCTGAACGCTGCTTTTTTGCAGGTGTTAGATTTTTTTCCAGCTCAAACGGCCCCATTGTTTCCTATGGGGGAATTGTGCACAAGCACGTTTTTGAAGCTGGCCGCGTCCGTAAGCACCGCTGGTATTTAGAGTTGCAGTGGAAGTAAATTATGCTATACGCTCCCTTTTTGGAGCCTAACGCAGCCCTTCTGTGAACTCTAAATACCAGCGGTATTTAAAAAGGTACGGGGGGAAAAAAGCACGCGTAGCTAACGCACCCCTTTGGCCGCAGAACTCTAAATCTAGGCGATATTCATTTTACATACAAGTCCTGTTTTGGATACCGTGTCAGCAGGGGTCAAGTCCTACAAAAAAAGTGTGGGAAGTTGGAACTCACCAAGACTTCCACCCCCCCTCACTTTATATATACACACATATACACATAAATATATATTAAATATATATATATATATATATATATACACATACATTCATACATACATAAATACACACACACACGTACATATACATAAATATATATATACATACACACACACATATATATATATATATATATACATATACATACACATACACGCACATATACATATAAATACACACACACATACACACACCTATATACTTTGGAAACAAAGCCCTTTTTTTTTCTTTCATGATTCAGATAGAGCATGCAATTTTACTCCTATTATACATTGTTCTTTGTTCTCTTGCTACCTTTTTTTGAATAAACAGTTATGTAGTAAGGATAGGAGCCGGCCCAATTTTGGTTTAGTACCTGGATAGGATAGCGCTTGCTGATTGGTGGCTACATTTAGTCACCAATCAGCAGACGCTACCCAGGTGCTGAACAAAAAAAACGGGCCGGCTCCTATGCTTACATTCCTGCTTTTTCAAATAAAGAAACCAAGAGAATGAAGAAAAAATTAATAATAGGAGTAAATTCCAAAGTTGCTTAAAATTGAATGCTCTATCTGAATCATGAAAGAAAAAATTGGGTTTTGTGTCCATTTAAGGTGCAATAGTCCTATTTCTGCTGAGGGGGCTAAATAAACCTAGAGCAAGCCACAAAGAAATGTAAGCACCATGTGTTACACACATTGTGGGGTGATAACACAGCAGAACTGTGGACAATCTTACATTTAGTGTATTGTAGGAAGTGTTACAGCCCATTACTAAAGGATCTCTCTATCACTCTAACCAGACTGTGCTACAGCTCCTCCCATCAGCAGCAGTGTTTACTGAAGTATTTCTGTTCTCTGTCCAGAGGGAACTTAGTTCCTCCTGCAAAAATACTGCAGGAACTCCGTTCCCATGCGTTCCCGCTCAACATGACCCCTGCGTGTCAGAAATATAATTTTTTTGTTGTGATGGAAAAGGTATTGCAGAGACCTACCCAATATTCCAATACAGTTACTTATTTAATGCATTAACCATACAAATGGTATCACACGAGAAAGGGAAACTGACAAAAAAAGTTAAGATGGATATTAACCTACATGAAAAATATATATTTTAATTCACAACTGGCTAGATTACAAGTGGAGCACTCATTTATTGCGGGCCACAAACGGACAAATTAGCCCATTTGCGAGCACGCAATAATTAACCAGCCATTGATTATTAATTTATATCAAAAGGGGAAAATGTTATTCACAATGATTGATATATTTTGCATATTAAGTATTTATGATTACAAATATTACCTGTTATAAGATGGCAGAGGTGGTGGTACTCTGTATTGGTGAATACCCCACAAAAAAAGCCTGGGTAAGCCAGTAACAAGAGGGATACATGTAGCCACCAATCAGTAGATAGCTTCCAGTAGTGCACTGATTCTCCTCTGCCTACCTAGGTATGCTTTGCTTGCAACAAAGGATTAGAAAGTTGTTTAAAATTGCATGCTCTCTCTGAATCATGAAAAATTGATTTTGTCTTTACATAAGAATAAAAAGACTATGTTTAACAGCAATGTACGTGCAGACCTAGGGATAAAGTTACCAAGCAGCAGATGCTGCTATCTACCACCATACTTTCCGGCTCGCCGGAAATGTAAGTTAAAGGGCCATGATACCCAAATGTTGAAACACTTGAAAGTGATGCAGCATAGCTGTAAAAAGCCGACTAGAAAATATCACCTGTACATCTCTATGTTAAAAAGAAAGTAGCCACATCCCATTGTAAAGGAAATCCCATTGTAAAGCAAATCAGTATGCCTGTCCCAGGACAGGCAAAGGAGCAAGCTTTGTGCACACTCATCTTATTTCCCTATTCAGTTTAAGGAAGTTTACTATAAAATCTCATGAGAGTTAAGTCAAATCTCATGAGATCACAGTAAAAACCTGTACATCTCTATGTTAAAAAGAAAGTAGCCACATCCCATTGTAAAGGACTTCTAAGCAGCAAATCAGTATGCCTGTCCCAGGACAGGCAAAGGAGCAAGCTTTGTGCACACTCATCTTATTTCCCTATTCAGTTTAAGGAAGTTTACTATAAAATCTCATGAGTTAAGTCAAATCTCATGAGATCACAGTAAAAAGAGTTCATGACCTCAGCACTGCTGATTGGCTGCTATTCATTTCTTAATTATTATTTTTTTACCTGCAGCTGGGCAGCAGCTGAAGTATAACTTTTTACACAGAACTTACTCTAATGAGCTGAGGAAATTGTGAGGTAAAATATCTTCCTTTTTTACATAGAGATGCTCAGGTGATATTTTCCTGTCAGCTTTTTACAGTTATACTGCATCAGTTTCAAGTGATTTAGCATATGAGTATTATGTCCCTTTAAGAAGGAGCAGTCATAAGACCACTGCTCCTTAACTCGTCCGCCACCTCTGAGGCGGCGGACAGCAATCAGCATGATCGGATACGATCTGGTTGATTGACACCCCCTGCTAGCAGCCAATTGTCCGCGAATGTGCAGAGGGCGGCATTGCACAAGAATTTAACTAGAAATCATTGTACAATGATAAATGGCATTTATCGATGTGTGACAGAGATTATCCACTACAGCGGATCATGTCTGCCCGCACATTGATAAATATACCCCCTAATATCAATTTAGAGAGTCAGTTTTATGTCTCTTTAAGCAGATGTAGCTTTTTAAAAAGTAAGTGAATAAGATTTAAAGATTTAGCCCTCAGCAGGTCATAGCTTGTTTTAGAACTAAGAAGAAGAAGCCTTAAAAAATGTAATTAGAGTCAGCTTGGCATAAAACCACTTTGTAATAATGCATTTTTTAAGCAAATTAGCAGACAACCCCTGGCTCTCAGAGACATTAGCAAAGATATAATTTCATGGCGCATCCTAATGTTCCATGGTCACTTGTCTCAAGCCTTAGAGGGAATCTAACACTTTCAATAGTTACATTTAAAGGGATAGTAAACACCAAAAAAATGTATTGTTTAAAAATATAGACAATCCCTTTCTTTATTTACCATTTCCCAGTTTTGCATAACCAACACTGGTACAGAAATACCATTTTTACCTCTGTAATTACCTTGTATCTAAGCTACTGCTGACTGCCTCCTTATCTCAGATCTTTTGACAGACTTGCATTTCAGTCAATTAGTACTGACTCTTAAAAAACTCCACGTGCATGAGCACAATGTTATCTATATGAGACACATGAACTAACACTCTCTAGCTGTAAAAATATGTCAAATGCTTTCAGATAAGAGGCGGCCTTCAAGGACTGAGAAATTCGCAAATGAGCCTCCTAGGTTTAGCTTTCAACTAAGAATACAAAGAGAACAAAGCAAATTTCATGATAAAAGTAAATTAGAAAGTTGTTTAAAATGACAAACCCTATATGAATTATGAAAGTTTAATTTGGACTTTACTATCCTTCTAACTGTGAAGCTAGGAATGAGAGAGATTTAGGAGTTGCCCCTATTATTATTTCCTGCAAAACATTGTGGATCAATTTCCCTTTAAAGGGACGCTAAACCCAAATTGTTTATTTCATGATTCAGATAGAGCATGCAATTTTAAGCAACTTTCCAATTTACTCGTATCAAATTTTCTTTGTTCTCTTGCTATATTTATTTAAAAAGCAGGAATGTAAAACTTAAGAGCCGGACCATTTTTGGTTCAGAACATGGGTTATGCTTGCTTAATGGTTTGCTAAATGTAGCCACCAATAAGCAAGCGCTATCCAGGGTGCTGAACCTAAAAAGGGCTGGCTCCTAAGCTTTAAAATTCCTGCTTTTCAAATAAAGATAGCAAGAGAACAAAAAAAAGATAGGAGTAAATTAGAAAGTTGCTTAAAATTGCATGCTCTTGTCTGAATCATGCAAGAAAAAAATGTGGGTTTAGTATCTAGGTTGCCAGTGTGTGTAACCTTCCACTGTCAGTTATCTCATGTTTAATAACACAAGTTTTAAAGATTTGGAATAAAATGTCATTTTTATTTGAAGAAACCAGCTCTAGTACTCCTTGTATTGTTAACTCTAGATTGGACTAATTGGAGTGCAGCACGGTACCAGTGTTTCCGTTGTGGATTCTATCATAGTCTACCTATTTGGCGAATAGGCGTAAGCAGCAATTAATCAAGGTGGTATCGTTTTGGGAGCACACAAAAGGGTGAGTGAGCAGACAGTGCTACACCATGTGACCGGGCTCCCAGTAGTACGGAACTGTAGGATTGATTATGTTTGTCCTGGAGGCCTGAGGAGGGTGTGCTAAAGTTAGCAGGAAGTTGAATTCTCAAGGTTGGTGAGAGTGTGTGAAGGATTGAAGCACCTTAGGACCGGACAAATACGAGTTGACTGTGAATATTTAGTTCAAAAGGATTGGGCATACACGCAGCCATCAAAATTGGGATCAATATATATATATATGTAGTGGAAACGCTAGCCACTTTTTTTATTTACTATATCCTTTACGTTTATGCCTGATCAGCATATACAAAAGAAAGAGTATATACACAACACAGTATAACATTTGCTATTGTTGTTTACTGTGCCTTACCCACCGTGTACATACTGTTTTACAGAAATGTCTTCATAGCAATACACACACTGCAATCCAAACATGTTATAATTATACTTTGTAAATAAAGTACAAATAACCCATCGGCACCTGAGATATACATCATGCAGCTAATAACTAGCAATCCTTAACTGACCCCATATTTTTTAGAGACAAGTCCAGGGATTAATATTTCATGGGAGTACCTTCTAGTGTCCTTAGAAGAATCGATTGCTTCCTACATACATTAGAGGCTGATCTGAATAGAAATAACTGGAGACAGCCATCTGCTAGATTTTTATAGCTTGCAACCTTAACAACATGTGTTAAAATCACAGATAAACACAGTTAATATGTAGGAGGACGTAGGGGTGACATAAGCGTGTTATGTGTGTTAAATCAGCAATAAAAAGTGAATACGTCTATTTTTCACTGACTGTGTTACATGTATCATGATTTATCAATGAAAATTGTATCAGATGGATAAAAATAGTAACAAGTTTAAAAATATAAATAAATAAAATATATAATACAAATTAGCGATGGCCAACTCCCTAACACATGGGGGGCAAAGATCAATATTTTAAAAAAGACTTAATAGCCATATATGTCTCCTTTTAAACACACAGGTAATATATTTCCTAGAAATGTCCAGGGACGCAGCGCCAGATTAAAGGGACATGAAACCCCAATTTTTTTTCTCACGATTAAGATAGAGCATGCAATTGTAAACAACTTTCCAATTTACTTAATTTATAAAAGTATACCTATGTAGGTTCAGGAGATGGGAGCCAGCTGCTGATTGGTGGCTGTCCACATGTCTTGTGATTGGCTTACCGATTTGTTCCGCTAGCTCACAGTTGGAATCCTTTCTTGATGGAGCAGCAAGAGACAAAAGAATGAAGCAAAATTGATAATAAAAGTAAATTGGAAAGTTGCTTACAAATGGATGCGCTATCTGAATAATGAAAGAAAATGTTGGGTTTCATGTCCCTTTAATGTAAAGGATAAAGGGTAACCTCAGTCTGCTATTTTCCCCTCCAGAGGGCTCTCATGATTTGCGCCCATCTTGTTTGCTCACTCACCAGAAGTCACTAAACCATCCATTATTATAGTTCTTAGCTTTGCTTTTTCCTGGGGTCTGACAAAATTAGTACAAAGGGTCACAAGTGGCCAATGGGCCGCCAGTTGGACATCCCTACTCTTGATTTTCATGCTTCCAGATCTGCCATCAATATAAAAAGGTTTTGCTCATTTGGAGCATAATTATATCAACACAATTGTATTATCCTGGTAAGGGAATTATTAGCAGATAAGTACTTCCTGCAATAAGCCACAACAGTGATCATACACAAGAAAATATTGCATTTGTCTTCTTATTCATATCCTGGCTTTATGCTTCCCAGGACAGGCTCGGTGAGCTCATAAGATCGAGTTTCGCTGGTGACCTTGAAGGGGGTGATTTTATTTAGCCAGAATTACAAAAGCTGTGCATATGGGAGTATTTCCTTGAGATGCTTAAAAGCAAAACACATTCTATGATAATAAAAAAATGATGCATGCGATTTCTTAAAAATGTACAGTTCAGTGATCAAGTGCAGAGATAATATTCTACTAATGAGAGCCATAAATAGTTCAGGAGTTGTATTGATAGTGCCTTAAATCAGCGTTTTCATTTTTAAAGGGACAGTCTAATGCAAAAAATGAAATGCTCTAATTTGTTAAGAGTGTGCAGTTTTTCCATTACGGACGGGCTTAATATGCGTTTAAGCAAGCACTGAAGGTGAAAAAATCAGGGAGCCAGTCAAATGTAGCAGTCAATCAGCTTCTGAATGGGGACTTAGATCTTGAAGTACTTTAAATATAATTCCAAGATACATTCAGCAATGTATCTGACTTTTTACAGTAGATATACTCTGATATAAGTTTTTTCTTCTTTTTTCTTAAACGGACAGAAAGGTCAAAATTGAAATGTGAACGGGTACAATTCAATTTTCAATAGAAGCATTTTTGCAGTATACATCCATTAGCAAAAATGCTTCTAGTAACAGTTATAACTTTTCAGCAGCATACACACATATGCTACAGGGGCCCATGCACCAGTATTAAAGCTCAGAGAGTTGTTGGTGATGTGTATCTGTGTGATACAAGCCACTACTGACTCTCTGAGATGATGTGGTGTTTAAATACTGGTGCACAGGCCCTCACAGCATATGTGCATATGCTGCTGAAAAACAGTAACATTTACTAGAAGCATTTTTGCTAATCGGAGTACATTGTGAATGTCAATGTTTACCTTTCTATCCCTTTAATCTTAGGGCAGGTGGTGCAGCCAATCAGTGGCTACATATGCGCAGAAGTACTGTTGAACATATCAAAGAAAAGTGGTAGCAGCATGAACCTAGAGCAAATTCACATGAAATGGGAGCACATGGATATATATATATATATATATATGTATATATATAAAAACACACACCCACATATATATATATATATATATATATATATATATATGCACACAGACACATATATATATACATATATATATATATATATATACATACACACACACACACATACACACACATATATATACATACACACACACACACATATATACACTATATGACCAAAAGTATATAGATAGATACCCTTGCTAATTGGAGGTTTTTCAGACACACCCATTGCTAAAAGGTACACTAAATCCAGCACATAGCCATGAAATCTTTATAGACAAACTTTGGCAATATAATGGGTTATACTGAAAATTTCAACAACTTTAAACATGGCACGGTCATAGGATGCCACCTTTGCCAGAAGTAATTTTGTGAAATTTGTGCCCTACTAGATCTGCCCTGGTGAACTGTAAGTGCTATTATTGTTAAGTGGAAGAATCAAGGGCAACAACGGCTTTGCCAGTAAGTGGTGGACCACAAAACCTCACAGAGTGGGGCTGCTGAGTGCTAAAGTACAAAGCACTTAAAATCACCTATCATATGTTGCATCACCCACAGAGTTCCAAACCGCCTCTGGAAACTACTTCAGTACAAAAAAAATGTGCATCGGGAGCTTGATGAAATGGTTCTCCAAGGCCAAGCAGCTGTGCAATACCAAGCGTTGGCTTGAGTGGTGAAATCACGCTGCCACTGGAGTAGTGAAACGCGTTCTCTGGAGTGATGTATCACATTTCACTATATGGCAGTCTGATGGAAGAATCTGGGTGTGGTGTATGCTAGGAGAACACTACCTGCAAGAATGCATAGTGCCTACTGTAAAGTTTGGTGCAGAAGGAATAATGGTCTGGGGCCATTTTCCAGGGTTTGGGTTAGGTCTCTTAATTCCAGTGATGGGTCATCTTAATTACAAATGTCTTAATTACATCCAACTTTGTGGCAACACTTTAGGGAAGACCCTTTCCTGTTCCAGTATGACTGTGTCCTGTTTACAAAGCAAGGTACATGAAGACATGGTTTCAAGAGTTTGGTGTGGAGGAACTTGAGTGGCCTGCACAGAACCCTGACCTCAACCTAGCTGAACTCCTTCTCATTCAAAATCAGTGCCTGGCCTCACAAATGTTCTTTTAGTCAATAGGCACAAATTCCCACAGAAACATTCCAAAATCTTGTGGAAGGCCTTCCCAGAAAAGTTTTGGCCATTAAAGCTGCAAAGGTGGCTGCAAAGGTCCATTTTCATTTTGGAATGGCTGCTGAGGCATCAGGGAGCCTGGAATACCAAGGCATCCATGGGTATATATACACACATACATACATACACACACACGCTATGCTATAAAAAAGGTCCCATCCTTATTATCCATAACAAAGACAGTAAAGGAAATTATATTACATACACATTAGTATAATGTTGTCAAACTGTTCTATTGTCAGCATATGGGCATTTATCACAAGTGCGTTTATTTTATCAATTGAAATAATCTGAAACAATTAGTTATACAATGTAGAGAAGAAATAATATTCTCTTTTACATGGCCTCAATGAGGAAGAAGAAATACTTAGAAGTATAGAGTTATATTTCAGATTGATTTGCCTAGTTCCCTCAGGGATGCGTCCTTTAATTCAAGAGGAAAGAACATTGGCCGAGTTCTTTTGCTATCATTGGCAGTAAATCTACAGTCCACTTGTATAAGGAAACATCTAATTCTCAGCAACTGCACCTCAAGCATGCAATTCTCTCTACACTTTAGGGTTGTTCTAAAATATCTCATTGATACACAGGCGAAAATATTTTAGTTATAATCACAGAACAAAATCTTGCAGGCAGTGAATCCTTATAAAATCATATAAAAGATACAGATACTGGCAAGTGCCATGGACCAAAAACTATGCTCCTTGATGCCCCTGTTTCCGCGCGAGCCTTCAGGCTCACCGGAAACAGCAGTTATGAAGCAGCGGTCTTCCATAACTGGTCCGCTACCTCTGAGGCTGCAGTCTTCAATCCGCACGATCCTATACGATCGGGCTGATTAAAAGACCCTGCTATCAGCCAATTGGCCGTGAACCTGGAGGGGGCGGCATTGCACAAGCAGTTCACCAGAACTGCTTGTGCAATGTTAAATGCCGACAGCGTATGCTGTCGGTATTCAGCGATGTCTGTAAGTCTTGATACGCTACAGCGTATTATGTCGGACAGACTATGATAAATCGTCACCCTTATGATGAAGTAAATTCCCCAATCGGTTGCAGGCGCACTCATTTGAGCCTACAACTGATATTTATGAAGCAGTGGTTTAAACCGCTGCTTCATAAACCCTCTCCGCCAAACAGATTTTTTTTTTTTTAGAATAGATATTCCTGTTCAAATTAATAAACATTACTTGTTCTTATGCTTGTGGGGCATGCCACGGTGCACCAAAGGAGCTGTAGGAGAGTTCCTAATCATCCAGTGAGCTTTATTCCACAGACCAGCTGTATAAAGACAAACCCCCTATCAGTTTCAAAATTAAAATTAACAGCTTCAACTTAACATTTTTCATGCAAAAAAAATAAAATAAAAAAACTAATATTTAAATTGTGAAATTACATTCTGCTCTGAGTATGCAGATGTTGCTTTACAAACAAAATGTTCATAAACGCTGTTTTTCAACAAAAGCACTATAAAAGAAAATATATACAGATAATTGGTGGTAACAAATTTTGAAAATTATACTCATTTTACCAGTGTGGATAGAGATGAAAGAAAGGCCTTGACTTGAGAAAATTAAGCATTTTATTTAAGCGTAAAAAGCTGGTCTGTGCTCAATTTCTTGAAAGGAAAAAAATAATTGAAAACATTAAATTAAAGCTGCTGGTCTATAGATAGTAAATTGAAAACAGGTAAGCGGCCTCCCATCTCATAACCTGAAAAATATACGGTAATTTGATATTATTTGAAAATGTAAAATATCTCATTGTCTGCAGAAAATTACAGTAAAGGTCATGTACAGACTGATCACTGTCTGATTTACAAAGTTCTACAGTAGAAAAACTAAATGAAGAGTCAAAACTACATTAACTGCAAGGCCCCTAAGGTAAGGGCCTAGGGTAACAAAATAAAGGAGCTTCATCAAAAAAGTTTTAAAAGTGTGCTCTGTTATTATTCCACTCACATCACTGTCCTTAAAGGGACCTTAAATACTATACATCAATGAAATGTAACTAATGAATGTGTTAACATCCTTTTAGTGTTAGGATGCAAAACGCATACATCTTTTTAAAATTTAAAAATTCATCCTTTATTATTTTGATTTAAAAGATCTTCTATTTTACACTGACAAGGGGGCTGGGCACCTTCATGGATGCTACGTCATCCGTATGTGATCGTGCACGCAACCCATTATCTAACATACTCCCCACCGGTGTTGTATCATAAATGGTTACCCTGTAGAATTCCGGGTCTTCGGCTCCTCTGCAAGAATCGGAACTCCGCCCCCCACCGCAGCTACTCCCATTCTCCTCCCTCCTCATACATTTCCAGATCCCTTCTTGAAAGCTCAGTCTCATTCTACAGGGGAACCATTTATGATACAATACCGGTAATAACTTGTCTGCACACTTCACTGTCAGACCTGATAGCAGTTGCAGCGTTTTTAATATATACACAGCCGGACAACAAAATTTTTTATACGTTGATCCTTTCCTAAGCTTTACTCTGCTCTGCTGCCCTGCTGGCTACCATGTGTGTACAGCTTAGAGAGAAGAGCGAGCAGCCAGCAGGGCAGCAGAGCAGAGTAAAGCTTAGGAAAGGATCAACGTATAAACAATTTTGATGTCCGGCTGTGAATATATCCAAAATGCTGCAACTGCTATCAGGTCTGACAGTAAAGTGTGCAGACAAGTTATTACCGGTGGGGAGGATGTTAGTTAATGGGTTTGCGTGCACATTTAGTAAATTATAAAAAAAATTGCACAGGTTCACTCGACTCCACGATTTAGCGCATCACGTGATCCCCCCTGACAACGTGCGTTACAACATGGCTGCTCCCAGTCAAACAGATAGGCTGCAGTTTGGATGGAAACTTAATCAAGTCAAATTATCTAGAAAAAGACCAGATCCTGCTAATATAATAAGGACTGTCTTTTTAGCAGTATAAACTTTAATAATATTATACACACAGAGAGAAATGCACTCACAGGAACGAACAACCAGCTCAATACCAGTGTTAGCCTGTTCTATGGCGATTTACCACCTGGGTGCAACTTCTTTTAGCCCAGCAATGCTTTTCACAGAGTAGAACTTTCCTGTAGTATATCAGTCTGATCCCGCCTATTACAGTCGGTCCAGCACCGAAATACCAGGCAATTCCTCTCTGAACAAGGAACAAAGCAACCCCAGACGATCGTTTGGACTCCTTGCTCAGTGTGCTTAGAGGAATACTGCTACACCTCACTGACGAGGCCCAATGAAGGCCGAAACGATCATCTGGGGTTGCTTTGTTCCTTGTTCAGAGAGGAATTGCCTGGTATTTCGGTGCTGGACTGACTGTAATAGGCGGGATCAGACTGATATACTACAGGAAAGTTCTACTCAGTGAAAAGCATTGCTAAAAGAAGTTGCACCCAGGTGGTAAATCGCCATAGAACAGGCTAACAATGGTAATGAGCTGGTTGTTCGTTCCTGTGAGTGCATTTCTCTCTGTGTGTATTTAATAATATTATAGTCATTTGTGAAATTGCAAGGTGTTTAGGGTCCCTTTAAGAGATGATATTACAAACCTTCTGATGTATGATACTACTTAAAGAGAGGATGTGTGTGTGTATATATATATATATATATATATATATATATATATACACACACACACACATGCACTGTAATTCACCCATCTTCACTATCTTTTTTGCCTCCGCCTGGGGGGGTAAATCTCATTCTCCAAGGTTAATTTAGGGTGTATGCCAGAGGATCAGCGGGGCACCTTCCTTGAACCCCCCAGGCAGATGCAAAACAAATAGTGTAGATGGGGGAATAACAGTACTTTGGGCTTTACCCACAGCCGCTTGGGTAATGTCCGAATTCTTACTTTACCTGTAACATACCACACTAACCTGTGCTATATAAATACTGTGTCTGGGAAACCCATTTGAGGATTTTCTCAATTAATAATTGTATTAATAATTAATTGTATTACTTAGCATGCCTCTCTATGATCAAGGAGAACAAGTTACTTATCGTTTTAAAACCTATCCATGAATAATCACCAGCTGGCAAATAATAGATCTTAAAAAGGGACAGTAAAGTCAAAATTAAACTTTAAGGATTAAGAGCATGTAATTTTAGATAACCTTCCAATTTACTTCTATTATCAAATGTGTTTTGTGCTCTTGGTATCCTTTGTTGAAGAGTAGATCTAGGTAGGCTGATAGGAGCTTAGTAGTATGCACATGTCTAGAGAAGACAATAGCAGCAGTGTTTGCAGCTATGTATAACATTGCTATAAACATTGTTGCAAACACTGCTTGCAGATGGCAAAAGACACGTGCATGCTCCTGAGCTCACCATAGTCTCAATATACTAAGGACCAGACAGACATCTCCGCATGGCATCAAGTGATCATAAAAGTCTGGGGGGTGGGATTGAGAAACTCCACTTTACATTTGGCTTAGTGAGTTAAGAAGCAAATTGGAAAGCCATTTAAAATGTCATGCCCTATCCAGTCCATTTACTGTCCCACCCAATTTAATTGCACTCCATTTATCCGCTTCAGAAGGATTCATCATCCCTGCCTAGATTTGAACTTGAGGTGTTACAGGTGCTAAGATAAAACAGTTGGCTCTTGAACCAACTCAAAATTATGACCCTTAGAGATTACTCTCCCTATGATGGACATGGATTGATTGCCCAAAATATCTAGAAGTATATGGCTGAATCTCATTGATGACACCCAAAGAAGACTGAAAGATACTTCTGAGGTTGTACAAGCTAATTTTTTGCACATTTTTGAGAGAATGATGTTTAGAAATATTACACAACATCCATTACAATCTTAGTAAAGCTCCTTAACATGTGGAGGATCTAAGCCATTATTTGTTGTATTCATGATCCTGGAGCCAAGATCAGATGACTAAGGCCTTAGGCGGCTGCCTACTTTGCGGAAATGCTCCCCCCCCCCCCCCCGGTAATCTGGGTTGTTTTGTTGTTCTTGGACAATTCTATTTCAGTTACCAATGCTGCAGCCCTGATACCTACAACCATAATTATCCCTGAAAAAAATGACAACCGGATTTACAACTATGGCAGCCATGCGGAATTCTTGCAGCTCCTAGATGACTATTACCTGAAGTTGGAAACTTTATTCCTCTCCCTATAAGAAAAAAATACCTTCGGACTACATTCTGATCAGCATTGATGTAGAATCTATCTCTACAAAAACATTTTAGGCAAGGCGATGTAGAACCTATCTCTACAAAAACATTCTAGGCAAGGCAGCAATTCAGCGATGAAGTGTATATGTGAGATGGCAACTGCAAGCGGAAGAGACAGCACTCTCGCCTCTCAACTAGCAACAGACCACGTTCACAAAAAGTCAAGATATATCCTTCACAAGGGGCAAAAAATTACTTGCCGCCTACAATTGCCCTACGCAAAGATGAAAGGATCTCCCAACACTGTTATTATCCAAAGATGAGTCACATACAACTACACCAAAGTTTTCACAATGGACTCTTGATGACTCTTTATTGCAGGTCAGTGATCAGAGACATGCCATCTTCTACAAAAGGACTCCAAAACAATATTGGTTGCCCTTAACTGAAATAAATATAAGATTTATGGGCTCACACCTACCATCTGATTTTTCACTGCATGGCCCTTCCAACACAGAGTTTGCATGTGGTGTTTGTCCATATGTACAGGTTGGCCCACTAATACATTATGCTACTTCATATTATGGAGGAATGGATAACAATTCAGCATGTTTCTTCCCATTAGCCATATACAATAACTCGAGATCTCAATTACCACAAAATGTAACTGACATTTGAAAGGTTTCTCTTTATTATTGTACATATGTTAATAATAATTTGTTGAATTAGTCATGCCTCATTTCTTAAAACCTCTCCCTTTGCAATCTTATAATGTAAGTCACAAACCATTATAGCAAGCTGTGAGCAGAAAACTTAAGTGTTTTTGCATCACATCATTATGTTTGAGATGTCTCTTCCTATTTAATACCCTAGACACAGATATCTATAGTCCACTATTTTTAGACAACAAGGATGGCTAACTAGGTTATTATTAAGTAGAGATGAGCATTCAGAAGTTTTGTACCTTGCCAAATGTGGAAGTAGGAGGCTATTTTCTGTATTCATCTCTTTTTGGAAACAAATATCTTCTTGTACAAATGAAACACGCTAAGATCAGCGCAAAAACCAGATCTTAGTGCGTTTCACCTGCACAAGAGGACATATGGCTCCGAAAAGAACCAAATACCAAAAATAGCCATCTACTTCTGCATTCGGCAGTGAACGAAACTGTAGAATGCACAAAATAATCTATTATTTAGTATATATATCACAAGATAATACTTTCCACTTAGCAGTTTGTCATATAGATAGTTTGAGAAAGTCTCCCGTTAAAATTATGCACCACTGTTTAGCATTCATATTTAATTGACCCTTAAAAGGGACAGTCTAGTCAAAATTAAACTTTCATAATTCAGATAGGGAATGCAATTTAAAAAAAAAAAAACTTTACAATTCACTTTTATCATCAAATTTGCTTTGTTCTCTTGGTATTCTTTGTTGAAAGCTAAACCTAGGTAGGCTCATATGCTAATTTCTAAGCCCTGGAAGGCCACCCCTTATTTCAATGCATTTGGCAGTTTTTCACAGCTAGAGTGTTGTGCTTACTTCCTGGTTTGGTTAGATGGCACATTGAGGCTTCTATACAAAGATGATGTCATCAAGTGGGCTGTGCTTAGAATTTGAACAGTTCAGAAGCCATCTTGCGACAGTTTTGTGGTGCAGTTAAAGTACAAGTAACAAGGACTGCTAATAAGAAGTGTAATGTCAGCTACAGATCAGTGCAGCAGGATACAGCATCAGCTAATTAGGAAGAGTAAGAACTGTCAGTTATACATTAAAAGTTATATTGCCGTTATACAGTTATAAATTACCCTGGATTACTGTCTACAGAACAGATTTTATACAGCTGGTCAGGTAGTTCCCTTGTCATCTTGCATACTACCTGATAATGAAATTACTATAGTTCTGCATACACAGTGTACAGGACTGCTAATATAAGGAGTGCAGCAGCCAATCATTATAAAGGACTATATATGTGTATATATCCATATTACTGTGTGCAAATCTACAGGAGCCACCTTGTTATTTAATCCAGTAAATAAAGTGCCAGTCTACATTTAGAAGTTACCAGTGCATCATTCATATAAAGAGTTAAAGGGACATTAAACCCACATTTTCTCTTTCATGATTCAGATAGAGAATATCATTTTAAACAACTTTCTAATTTACTTCTGTTGTCTAATTTGCTTTATTCTCTTAATATTCCTTCCTGAAAAGCATATCTAGATAGGCTCAGTAGCTTCTGATTGGTGGCTGCACATATTTGCCTCATGTGATTGGCTCACCCATGTACATTGCTATTTCTTTAACAAAGGATATCTAAATAATGAAGCAAATTAGATAATAGAAGTAAATTGAAATTTTGTTTAAAATTGTATTCTCTGTCTGAACCATGAAAGAAAAATGTTGGGTTTAATGTCCCTTTAATGTTTGCTAAGTAAGGAGATTACAGGCTGATATGCTAATTTCTAAACCCTGGAAGGCCGCCCCTTATTTCAATGCATTTGGCAGTTTTTCACCGCTAGAGGGCATTAGTTTATGTGTGTCATACAGATAACATTGTGACCACGCCCATAGTAAGAGGCCACTGATTGGCTAAATGCAAGTCTGTCAAAAGAACTGAAATAAGGGGGCAGTCTGCAAAGGCTTAGATACAAGGTAATCACAGAGGTAAAAAGTATATTAATATAACCTTGTTGGTTATGCAAAACAGGGGAATGAGTAATAAAGGGATTATCTATCTTTTTAAACAATAAACAATTCTGGGGTAGACTGTCCCTTTAACTCCCCGGGTTACTTCCTCTTAATGAGGACACATTTACTTACACTTGTTTTGGCGCTGTAGCGTAGTTATCTTCAGAACATTGGTATACTCTGAAAGTTCTTGAACAACCTAATTTATTTTATGTTTAGATTTCTCCACCACACCTTTATGAGGTATTTTATTTAGGCCCAAAACAGTGCCCTTTAATATAATATATAAGGGAGATTTTCTATAATTGTTTGCTATAATAGGTTACATTTTGTTTTTGTTTCTCCTTATATATCCCTCCCATTTTTTAGATGTATTCAAGGCAAGTCCATGAGTAACCTTTTGCATTTACATGGGAGGTTCTTTATGTTTACCTGCTAGATATAATGATTAAATCTGAAAATTAGAGGTCAGTTATATTAGTCTAATCTGTCAAAATGCAATACTATTATTGTCACTTATGATTTACTATGGATGTATACTTGTTTGGTTTCGCTTCTTTCGTATACTTTTCTTGTACCTGATCTCAATAAAAAAAAAAATTAAAAAAAAATGGCCTCTCTGAAGACTGTATCATCTGGTAAAGCATCACCCTTTAGGGGCTATATATCATTAATTTGTATGCCTAGGAGTGCATTAGATGGTTATGAATTTTTAATATTAAAATGGACTTTTGCGTTTTGGATGCAATAAACTATTCTTCCGGTTTGCTGTTTTGTAACTGTATTTGTTTCTTGCAATTCACTTAAGAAGTTTGTTATCCTTTTCATCCCCCTAGTATTACTATTCAGTGGTGACTTTCATGCAAAATAAGTTATTTTAAATACATAATCAAAACCTCCCAATGAGAGATATTGACAGTATTCTCTTCTTACAATGTACCTCAAAATATCACTTTATTTCTAAGGAAAGTGTATTTCCCCCCCCCCCCCATGTTCATGTAAACATGTTCATGTACACAAAATGCAAATTAAGGTACCTGATTTGAATCACTGTTAAAGGGACATTGTAGACTAGATTTTTCTTTGCATAAATGTTTTGTAGATGACCCATTTATATAGCCCATCTGGTAGTGTTTAGTAAAAATGTATAGTTTTGCTTATTTTTTAATAACATTGTGCTGATTTTTAGATTCCTAACCAAGCCCCACAGTGCCAGATGTATACTGATGTCTACAGACTCCGGTTTATGTTATCTGTCATTTCATATGCATGAAAGGGGGCTATGAAGAGCGCTAAAAAACTGACAAAGCTAAAGTGTGATGATTTAAAAGATTAATTTATTTCTCTCAGATAAAACGCCAATATGCAATTTGGCTAAGTCTGCTATAAGCTATCAATAAAAAAAACATCCATATAAACCTATATAACCTTCATGCTAAAATATATATCAATAATAACATAGAAACATATAGAATATAAAATGCACAAAGAGATACGTGTGCGCATCCAAATTAGATTTTATAAACAATAAATATAAAATAATGATTAACTTGCCTTGTGATAAAAAAATCTAATTTCAAAGATTTTTTATCGATAGCTGTTTTTTATTGATAGCTTTTGGCAGACTTAGCCAAATTGCATATTGTCGTTTTATCTGAGAGAAATAAATTCATCATCTTTTAAATCATCACACTTTAGCTTTCTCACGGCTAGATTTAGAGTTCTGCGGCCAAAGGGGTGCGTTAGCTACGCATGCTTTTTTCCCCCCCGCACCTTTTAAATACCGCTGGTATTTAGAGTTCACAGAAGGGCTGCGTTAGGCTCCACGATTCCCCCATAGAAAACAATGGGGCCATTTGCAAAAAAGCAGCGTTCAGCTCCTAACGCAGCCCCATTGTTTACTATGGGGAAACACTTCCTAAGTCTGCACCTAACACTCTAACATGTACCCCGAGTCTAAACACCCCTAATCTTACACTTATTAACCCCTAATCTGCCGCCCCCGCTATCGCTGACACCTGCATATTTTTTTAACCCCTAATCTGCCGCTCCGTATACCGCCGCAACCTACATTATACCTATGTACCCCTAATCTGCTGCCCCTAACACCGCCGACCCCTATATTATATTTATTAACCCCTAATCTGCCCCCCACAACGTCGCCGCCAGCTACCTACAATAATTAACCCCTAATCTGCCGACCGGAGCTCACCGCTATTCTAATAAATTTTTTAACCCCTAAAGCTAAGTCTAACCCTAACACTAACACCCCCTAAATTAAATATAATTTAAATCTAACAAAATAAATTAACTCTTATTATATAAATTATTCCTATTTAAAGCTAAATACTTATCTGTAAAATAAACCCTAATATAGCTACAATATAAATTATAATTATATTGTAGCTATTTTAGGATTAATATTTATTTTACAGGCAACTTTGTATTTATTTTAATCAGGTACAATAGCTATTAAATAGTTAAGAACTATTTAATAGCTAAAATAGTTAAAATAATTACAAAATTACCTGTAAAATAAATCCTAACCTAAGTTACAATTAAACCTAACACTACACTATCAATAAATTAATTAAATAAACTACCTACAATTACCTACAATTAAACCTAACACTACACTATCAATAAATTAATTAAATAAAATACCTACAAATAACTACAATGAAATAAACTAACTAAAGTACAAAAAATAAAAAAGAACTAAGTTACAAAAAATAAAATATTTACAAACATTAGAAAAATATTACAACAATTTTAAACTAATTACACCTACTTTAGAGTAGGTGTAATTAGCCCCCCAAAATAAAAAAAATGCCCTACCCTATTCTAAATTAAAAAAGTTCAAAGCTCTTTTACCTTACCAGCCCTGAAAAGGGCCATTTGCGGGGCATGCCCCAAATAATTCAGCTCTTTTGCCTGTAAAAAAAACAAATACAATACCCCCCCCCCCCAACATTACAACCCACCACCCACATACCCCTAATCTAACCCAAACCCCCCTTAAATAAACCTAACACTAAGCCCCTGAAGATCTTCCTACCTTATCTTCACAATGCCAGGTTCACCGATCCGTCCTCGGAAGTCTTGATCCAAGCCTCCGAAGTGTTGATCCAAGCCCAAGCGGGGGCTGAAGAGTGACGTCCATCCTCTGGCTGAAGTCTTGATCCAAGCGGGCAGAAGAGGACATCCGGACCGGCAAACATCTTCTAAGCCGCATCTTCTATGTTCTTCAATCCGATGACGACCGGCTGATCTTCAAGACCTCCAGCGCGGATCCATCCATCTTCACCGACGACTTCCCGACGAATGACGGTTCCTTTAAGGGACGTCATCCAAGATGGCGTCCCTCGAATTCCGATTGGCTGATAGGATTCTATCAGCCAATCAGAATTAAGGTAGGAAAATCTGATTGGCTGATGGAATCAGCCAATCAGATTCAAGTTCAATCCGATTGGCTGATCCAATCAGATTGAGATCACATTCTATTGGCTGATCGGAACAGCCAATAGAATGCAAGCTCAATCTGATTGGCTGATTGGATCAGCCAATCGGATTGAACTTGAATCTGATTGGCTGATTCCATCAGCCAATCAGAATATTCCTACCTTAATTCCGATTGGCTGATAGAATCCTATCAGCCAATTGGAATTCGAGGGACGCCATCTTGGATGACGTCATTTAAAGGAACCATCATTCAGCGAGTAGGCGTCGGTTGAAGAGGTTGGATCCGCGTCGGCTAGGAAGAAGATGGCTCCGCTCCGCTCCGGAAGAAAGAAGATTGAAGATGCCGCTTGATAGAAGACTTCAGCCCGATGATGGAGTTCTTCAGCCGCCGCTTGGATCAAGACTTCGGACCCTCTTCTGGACCAATTGCTGAACCCGGTGAGGTGAAGACAAGGTAGGGAGATCTTCAGGGGCTTAGTGTTAGGTTTATTTAAGAGGGGTTTGGGTTAGATTAGGGGTATGTGGGTGGGGGGTATTGTATGGTTTTTTTTTACAGGCAAAAGAGCTAAATTCTTTGGGGCATGCCCCCCAAAGGGCCCTTTTCAGGGCTGGTAAGGCAAAAGAGCTTTGAACTTTTTTAATTTAGAATAGGGTAGGGCATTTTTTTATTTTGGGGGGCTTTGTTATTTTATTAGGGGGCTTAGAGTAGGTGTAATTAGTTTAAAATTGTTGTAATATTTTTCTAATGTTTGTAAATATTTTTTTATTTTTTGTAACTTAGTTCTTTTTTATTTTTTGTACTTTAGTTAGTTTATTTCATTGTATTTATTTGTAGGTATTTAATTTAATTAATTTATTGATAGTGTAGTGTTAGGTTTAATTGTAGATAATTGTAGGTATTTTATTTAATTTATTTATTGCTAGTGTAGTGTTAGGTTTAATTGTAACTTAGGTTAGGATTTATTTTACAGGTAATTTTGTAATTATTTTAACTAGGTAACTATTAAATAGTTATTAACTATTTAATAGCTATTGTACCTGGTTAAAATAATTACAAAGTTGCCTGTAAAATAAATATTAATCCTAAAATAGCTACAATATAATTATAATTTATATTGTAGCTATATTAGGGTTTATTTTACAGGTAAGTATTTAGCTTTAAATAGGAATAATTTATTTAATAAGAGTTAATTTATTTCGTTAGATTTAAATTATATTTAATTTAGGGGGTGTTAGTGTTAGGGTTAGACTTAGCTTTAGGGGTTAAAAAATTTATTATAGTAGCGGTGAGCTCCGGTCGGCAGATTAGGGGTTAATGCTTGAAGTTAGGTGTCGGCGATGTTAGGGAGGGCAGATTAGGGGTTAATACTATTTATTATAGGGTTATTGAGGCGGGAGTGAGGCGGATTAGGGGTTAATAACTTTATTATAATAGCGGCGCGGTCCGGTCGTTCAGATTAGGGGTTAATAAGTGTAGGCAGGTGGAGGCGACGTTGAGGGGGCAGATTAGGGGTTAATAAATATAATATAGGGGTCGGCGGTGTTAGGGGCAGCAGATTAGGGGTACATAAGTATAACGTAGCTTGCGGCGGCGTGCGGACGGCAGATTAGGGGTTAAAAAATTTAATTAGAGTGGCGGCGATGTGGGGGGACCTCGGTTTAGGGGTACATAGGTAGTTTATGGGTGTTAGTGTACTTTAGAGCACAGTAGTTAAGAGCTTTATAAACCGGCGTTAGCCCAGAAAGCTCTTAACTACTGACTTTTTTTTGCGGCTGGAGTTTTGTCGTTAGATTTCTAACGCTCACTTCAGCCATAACTCTAAATACCGGCGTTAGAAAGATCCCATTGAAAAGATAGGATACGCAAATGGCGTAGGGGGATCTGCGGTATGGAAAAGTCACGGCTGCAAAGTGAGCGTTAGACCCTTTCCTGACTGACTCCAAATACCAGAGGGCGGTAAAAACCAGCGTTAGGAGCCTCTAACGCTGGTTTTGACGGCTACCGCCCAACTCTAAATCTAGCCGTCAGTTTTTTAGCTTTTTTAGTGCTCCTCATACCGCAATTTTTGTCATTTTACTTAAGATCTGGTTGGGAAATCTTGCTTATAGGAAGAGCTTGTGTGTTTTTACCTTTGGCGCTGTGTATTTCTCTTAGGGGCGCTGTCGGCATTTGTCATTGCACAAGCAGTTCTTGTGAACTGCTTGTGCAATGTCACTCCCTGTAGATTAGCAGGCAAGCGGTGTCATTCAGCCCAACCGTATAGGATCAGGCGGATTGAAGACCGCAAAGCATCAGAGGCAGCGGATCAGTTATGGAGCAGCGGTCTTTAGACAACTGCTGTTTCCGGCGAGCCTGAAGGCTCGCGCAGAAACATGGGGCATCAAGCTCCATTCAGAGCTTGATAATTTGCCCCCTTAGTGTCTTCTCTTCTTGTTTTCCAAGCCCCTTTCACTGGGTGTCCCAGCCTAATCTCATCAACAGTGCTAAACTGGGAGCTTCTAAGTGAGTTTTTAGAAGGCTCTATCCTGGATTTTTAGATCAGTATCTGTGCATATTCTTCTGTATAGTAGTGTCTATTACATGCAGTTATGGTGTACATCGTCCCTTTAACCTTAGATTTATGTTCTGGCTGGATAATTTGAATGTGCTATATTTGATTCCCAATAATGTATTCTGTGCTGTCTTTCCAAACAATAAAGATTTTCCCGCTATATAATCGCACCTAGCGTGTAAAGGAGATTGGCACGCTCAACTTAGAGTTGATATTCCACCTTAAAAAGGGACAGTAAACAACTTGTAATTACAAAACATTTCTGGTGTGTTACTACAGAATAACATATCAGCCAAGTCTAAATGTTTTTAAAACCAATTAGTATCTTGTTTGCTGCAATTGTATTTCAATACCTAAACTCCACCCACCATTTACCTTATTTGAATAAGCCAATCTGGGCTTTTTCTGCAGACGACAAGGCTAGCCACACTTATAATGTTAGTATACAATGCATTGCTTTGCAGTTGTAATCAGTTAAAGCTAGTCAGGGACATATATGTAGCAGGGTCATCCCTGAGAAGTTAGTAGGGTAAATTTAAAGTTTTGAAGATTAGAAAAATCACCCTTTTCAGAGCCATTTTAAGACAAGCTTTACAGGATACATTTGGGGAGATAAAACACTACCCTTCAGAGGGTAAACGCTTTGAGGATAGAGTGGCATAAAGTAGCCTTGTATACTTGAACATTAAGCCTGTACAATAACTGGAGTAGTAGTCTATACAAAGACCACGTTTATTGTGAGACACCAGCTACTTATTGTACTGCCTTGTACCATTTTTTCTTTTTTCAGAATAATACCAAAAAAAAAGTTTAAAAAAAATTAAATCCTTTTTAAAATGATGAATACATATCGCAATGATTTCTAATAAGTATAACCCACTGCTTAGTGTTTTTTTATTACAATTTCAACAATAAACAAAAAAAATGTTTTATATCCCTTTAAAGATTAAACCTAGGTAGGCTTGTGGGAGCTCTAGACTCTAGCGTGCATTCTGCATAGGAGTATAGCACTCAAGTGCAGAAATGTCTGGACCATGTTATAACTTGTTGCAAACACTGCTGCAATAGTGTTCGCATACAGAGTGCACACTCCTAAGCTTCTATAAGCCTACCTAGGTTTATTCTTCAACAGAGGATACCAGGAGAATAAAGCACCTTTGATAATAGCAGTAAATTGGAAAATTGTTTAAAAAAAAAAAAGTGTATCAAAAGTGTAGCGAATCATGTCCACCCGACATCGATAAATGCAGACAGCATGCGCTGTCTGCATTTATCATTGCACAAGCATTTTGTGTGAAATGCTTGTGCAATACTGCCCCCTGCACATTCGCGGCCAATCGGGCTGCTAGCAGGGGGTGTCAATCATCCCGAATGTATCCGATCGGGATGATTTTTATCCGCCACCTCAGAGGTGACGGATGAGTTAAGGAGCAGCGGTCTTAAGTCTTATTGCCCCGCTCGTCACAAGCCCTCTTCCCGGATCCAAAATGACGAATCCGGCTTCCTCCAATCACAGCGTTACCTCAGGCCAAGATTCCCCCGGGGGGGAAGCCATGATTGGTGGAAGCCGGATTTGTCATTTCTGACGTATGAAGAGGCTTTCCTCAGACGGCCGGGGCAATCGCTGGAGCGGCTATGAAGATTAAAAGGTAAGTATTTGAAGAAAACAAGTGAAATGTAAATTTTGATGAATTCAAGTGCCCTTGTTTTTAATAGGATTATTAAAAACCGGGCACAGATTCATCTAAATTGACATTCACTTTAACTTACATTTCAGGGGTACCTGAAACTTCGTGGATAGATAGCAGCATCCGCTGCTTGTTAAATCTACTCCTCTGTCTCAACCACAGAAGTTTAATTTTGACTGTACTGTGCCTTTTAATGCAGTGATTAATTTGTTGCGTATTAAAAAAATATATATTCCTTTAACACACAGAATGCAAAATATAACATCATCCATCTACATTTAGAGTTCAGCTCTGGTGAAATGTGTTTTTACGGCTACATTCCTTTTGGATCAAAGAGGAATAAAATCATTAAAAGTATTTTTCATATACATCTACAGACATCAAATTCCACTCAGTATTGAGCATTAAAAACAGTAATAGAACTATAAAAATATTCCCCATTAAAACAAAATTTGTAACAATGTCACGCTATATAAATCATTTAATTTCTTCTTCCCCAATGACCCTTCATAAATCATTTATGTCTCCAGTACACTCCACCACTTGTGATGTCAAAGAATAAATAAATATCTAGTATGCAAAGTGTTTTATAAAAGGAACATTACACACATATATATATATATATATATATATATATATATACACACACATATATATATATATATATATATACACATACAGGTAGCCCTCAGTTTACGCCGGGGTTAGGTTCCAGAAGGAATGGTTGTAAATCGAAACCCAGTTTATAATGTAAGTCAATGGGAAGTGAGGGTGTTAGGTTCCAGACCCCTCTCAAAATTGACATAAGTAACACCTAATACATTATTTTTAAAGCTTTGAAATGAAGATTTAAATGACAAACAGCATTATAAGCCTAATTAAATAATCACACAACAGATTGTATCATCAAACTATGTTTAATGAACAAAAACATTTTTTTACTTGCATTTTTCTGCAAACAGTTCTCTGCATTGTTAGCATGTTAGATAAAATTGGGCCTGCACCTATTTTATGCATCTCAATCTGGAGTGATTAATAGGCAGTTAGGCACCCTCACCTCAAGCAGCTGGACAGGAAGATAATAGGGAAGTGGCTGATAGATCTTGTTGCTCGATAGCTAAGGTCTGTTCTGTGTACACAGATTAATTTCAGTCTGCTAAACTTACATAACTTTGCTGCAACACAAGCGGACAGCTCCACCTACTGGCTATTTTAATTAGTGCACTGCTTTTCAATGATTTTCAATAGCAGTCACATGACTGAGAAAAAAGGTTGTTATTCCGAAACGGTGCAAATTGAACCGGCGTAAACTGAGGGTCACGTATATATATATATATATATATATATATATATATACACACACACACACATATACACACACATAGTACTGTGAAAAAGCATTAGATTTGTTGTTTTAGAAAAGTTTTAAATGACCATCCTGACAATACAGGAAATATGTACACAAAATATAAAAAAAACATAAATTATGCTTACCAGATAATTCCCTTTCCTTCTGTACAGGGAAAGTCCACAGCTGCATTCATTACTTACGGGAAATATAGAACCTGGCCACCAGGAGGAGACAGAGACACCCCAGCCAAAGGCTTAAATACCTCCCCCCCCCCCTTCCCTCATCCCCCAGTCATTCTGCCGAGGGAACAAGGAACAGTAGGAGAAATATCAGGGTGAAAAGAACAAACAAATGAAATTTAGGGCCGTCCATCGGAGAACACGGGCAGGAGCTGTGGACTCTCCCTGTACAGAAGGAAAGGAAATTATCTAGTAAGGAAAATGTATGTTTTCCTTCTTAATACAGGGAGAGTCCATAGCTGCATTCATTACTTATGGGAAATAATACCCAAGCTACAGAGGACACTGAATGCTAATGGGAGGGTAGACAGAAAAGGCAGCCCAAATCTGAGGGCACCACAGCCTGCAACAACCCAAACTCCCGAAGGATGCTTCAATAGAAGCAAAAAGGAAAGAAGAATGCTGAGAGGTCCAAGCAGCTGCCCAACAATCAGAACCAGAGATCTCATGCTAGAGACCACAGAGGACATCACTGCTCTCAAACTGAGCCATAAACCCCTAAGGAGGCTAGTGTCCTGTTAGTGTCCCGCTGTCTCCTACGCAAGCAAAAAAAACAAAGAAGTCGACTAAGACTCCAAACCCTTGCACTTCCCAGAAACGAATTATCTATGCTAATGCAGACTGCAAGGGAACATCAAGGTATGATTCCCAGAAAGGGGGGGGGAAAAAACTTTTCCATTTAGAGAAGGAAAATGACATGGACACAGCCTTATTATAAAGGAAAACCCCTTTGAGGAGTATTGCAAGAGTGTAACGTCGTCGTCGAGATTATAGTATGTAGAAACCAATCTACAGACGGAAGAGCGAAGCATGAAGATTGACATGTCAATGCTCTGACATGGAGAGGGGATGTTCAGCTCTTTTGCTGGGATGAAGAAAATAACCGGAAGTAATGCCGGGGGAGGAGCAAGGAGCGGTAATGCTCTGTAAGTAAAATACTAATTTATTAGATATAGGAATAACGGAATTACCAAAAAAAAACTGGCGATTTATGTTGTAAGTACTTGATGATTATTAATTGATTGCTTAATTAGTGAAAAATTACCATCACTTTAACTAGTACCAAAAAACAGGTCCTGCCTGTCAATTAGGATACAACATATCTGCCAGAACACCCAAGGGCTAAACAGAAAACCCTTAAGTTCTAGCAATGCTAGAAAAACTGAGAAAAATCCCCCCCCCAAAAAAAAAAAAGAATAATAATAATCTCAGAGGCTTCAATGTTGTCTCAAAATTATCAAGGGAAACATCATCCCGAACAGAGACCTAGAAGCTTCCACCGGAAGTCTTCAACAATCGCGACCATCAAAGTCGTTAGTACAAAAAAAAACATTGACGAAACGTCTTCCTAAAAGAACGTTCTACAACAACCCAGAGCTCTAAAAACAAAAAACTATCCGAAATGGAATATCAAAGGAAAAATAAATAAATCGGCAAGCGCTCAAAAGTGATAGCCAAAAGGAGTGTTCAAACAAAAACAGGTCCAACATGTCATACCCCATAGAGCTCAGAATTGGGATTCCAAATAACAATATAAAATTAAAATTATATCTGGACTATAAGGAATAGGATCTCCATCCCTCTGCACTCGTCTAGTCAAGATCGCTATCTGATTTAGAGGAGTGAGAATCAACTGACGGATCAGTACTTGGATCCTCTAGCATCGCCAAAACCTCTCTCAGAAGTAACCGCAGGCATGCCATTCTAAACCTAAATGCTAAATCCTCTTTAGTCGGAGGAATCAACTCCGACCCCGGGAAGGTCCTACCTCTGAAGCCTCAGAGGGAACCGCATCCCCAGATGACTGCTCAGATACAATCGTCATTTTACGCCCCAGTCCCTGAGCAGAAGTGCATGGATTAACCCTTCGATTGCACGTAGCAGGGAGAGGTAAAATCGCTAAGGCTGTAAAGATGGCCATGTGGAACTGTGCAGTAACCTCTGGGGGAAAAAAGCCCCCTTCAGCCAAAGGAGCAGCGGTATTTGGGGAAACTGCATGTGTAAGAACAGAAGATTCTAGGGAACACACCTCACGGGACGAGGCATCCTCAGAGGCGGACGGCTCAGTGGTCTCTAACATCTCAACATTGGTTGATGAGAACACTCTATTACGGCATATGGAACATAATTGAGAGGGCTGGGTTACCCGGGCCTCCTCACAATATACGCAGGTATCAAATTCTGTATCAGAGAGGTCCCCCTCTAAAATATCAGAATCCTCCATAATTCGTCTAGTTTAAATTATAGAAAGAACAACTGGCACCTTCTACCCCCAATGGCTGGGGCACTCACCACCTCCTATAACCCATACAGGTAGAGAAGTTGCTCTTCTCCGCAAAAAAATTGGTCAGGAAAAGGAAATGGGGGGGGGGAAATGTGGTGCATCATGCAGGACCGCCCCTACTAAGGAAAAAGTGTGCCAGCTTAATAAAACTGCGTAGCTCTCAAAATGAAAAAGAACCTGTACGTTCCGTAGCAGCCTAAGGCCTAGATTTGGAGTTTGGCGGTAGCCGTGAAAACCAGCGTTAGAGGCTCCTAACGCTGGTTTTAGGCTACCTCCGGTATTTGGAGTCACTCAAAAAAGGGTCTAACGCTCACTTTTCAGCCGCGACTTTTCCATACCGCAGATCCCCTTACGTAAATTGCGTATCCTATCTTTTCAATGGGATTTTTCTTACTCCGGTATTTAGAGTCGTGTCTGAAGTGAGCGTTAGAAATCTAACGACAAAACTCCAGCCGCAGAAAAAAGTCAGTAGTTAAGAGCTTTCTGGGCTAACGCCGGTTCATAAAGCTCTTAACTACTGTACTCTAAAGTACACTAACACCCATAAACTACCTATGTACCCCTAAACCGAGGTCCCCCCACATCGCCGCAACTCGATTACATTTCTTTAACCCCTAATCTGCCGACCGCCACCTACGTTATACTTATGTACCCCTAATCTGCTGCCCCTAACACGCCGACCCCTATATTATATTTATTAACCCCTAACCTGCCCCCCACAACGTCGCAGCCAATTACCTACAATAATTAACCCCTAATCTGCCGACCGCAAAGCGCCGCCACCTACATTATAGCTATGTACCCCTAATCTGCTGCCCCTAACACCGCCGACCCCTATATTATATTTATTAACCCCTAATCTGCCCCCCTCAACGTCGCCTCCACCTGCCTACACTTATTAACCCCTAATCTGCCGAGCGGACCGCACCGCTATTATTATAAAGTTATTAACCCCTAATCCGCCTCACTAACCCTATAATAAATAGTATTAACCCCTAATCTGCCCTCCCTAACATCGCCGACACCTAACTTCAATTATTAACCCCTAATCTGCCGACTGGAGCTCACCGCTATTCTAATAAATGTATTAACCCCTAAAGCTAAGTCTAACCCTAACACTAACACCCCCCTAAATTAAATATAATTTTAATCTAACAAAATTAATTAACTCTTATTAAATAAATTATTCCTATTTAAAGCTAAATACTTACCTGTAAAATAAATCCTAATATAGCTACAATATAAATTATAATTATATTATAGCTATTTTAGGATTAATATTTATTTTACAGGTAACTTTGTATTTATTTTAACCAGGTACAATAGCTATTAAATAGTTAAGAACTATTTAATAGCTAAAATAGTTAAAATAATTACAAATTTACCTGTAAAATAAATCCTATGTTGGGGGGGGGGGTATTGTATGTTTTTTTTTACAGGCAAAAGAGCTGAACTTCTTGGGGCATGCCCCGCAAAGGGCCCTGTTCAGGGCTGGTAAGGTAAAAGAGCTTTGAACTTTAGAAATTTAGAATAGGGTAGGGCATTTTTTTTATTTTGGGGGGCTTTGTTATTTTATTAGGGGGCTTAGAGTAGGTGTAATTAGTTTAAAATTGTTGTAATATTTTTCTTATGTTTGTAAATATTTTTTTATTTTTTGTAACTTAGTTCTTTTTTATTTTTTGTACTTTAGTTAGTTTATTTCATTGTAGTTATTTGTAGGTATTGTATTTAATTAATTTATTGATAGTGTAGTGTTAGGTTTAATTGTAGGTAATTGTAGGTATTTTATTTAATTAATTTATTGATAGTGTAGTGTTAGGTTTAATTGTAACTTAGGTTAGGATTTATTTTACAGGTAAATTTGTAATTATTTTAACTATTTTAGCTATTAAATAGTTCTTAACTATTTAATAGCTATTGTACCTGGTTAAAATAAATACAAAGTTACCTGTAAAATAAATATTAATCCTAAAATAGCTATAATATAATTATAATTTATATTGTAGCTATATTAGGATTTATTTTACAGGTAAGTATTTAGCTTTAAATAGGAATAATTTATTTAATAAGAATTAATTAATTTCGTTAGATTAAAATTATATTTAATTTAGGGGGGTGTTAGTGTTAGGGTTAGACTTAGCTTTAGGGGTTAATACATTTATTAGAATAGCGGTGAGCTCAAATCGGCAGATTAGGGGTTAATAATTGAAGTTAGGTGTCGGCGATGTTAGGGAGGGCAGATTAGGGGTTAATACTATTTATTATAGGGTTAGTGAGGCGGATTAGGGGTTAATAACTTTATAATAATAGCGGTGCGGTCCGCTCAGCAGATTAGGGGTTAATAAGTGTAGGCAGGTGGAGGCAACGTTGTGGGGGGCAGATTAGGGGTTAATAAATATAATATAGGGGTCGGCGATGTTAGGGCAGCAGATTAGGGGTACATAGGGATAATGTAAGTAGCGGCGGTTTACGGATCGGCAGATTAGGGGTTAATAATAATATGCAGGTGTCAGCGATAGCGGGGGCGGCAGATTAGGGGTTAATAAGTGTAAGGTTAGGGGTGTTTAGACTCGGGGTACATGTTAGAGTGTTAGGTGCAGACGTAGGAAGTGTTTCCCCATAGCAAACAATGGGGCTGCGTTAGGAGCTGAACGCGGCTTTTTTGCAGGTGTTAGGTTTTTTTCAGCTCAAACAGCCCCATTGTTTCCTATGGGGGAATCGTGCACAAGCACGTTTTTGAGGCTGGCCGCTTGCGTAAGCAACTCTGGTATCGAGAGTTGAAGCTGCGTTAAATATGCTGTACGCTCCTTTTTTGGAGCCTAACGCAGCCCTTCTGTGGACTCTCAATACCAGAGTTATTTTTATGGTGCGGCCAGAAAAAAGCCGGCGTTAGCTTTTCGGGTCGTTACCAACAAAACTCTAAATCTAGCCGTAAGAGCCCAAATGTCTCTTACACATAAGCAGTCGAAATCACATAACATATATGATTTAAAAAAAAAACATAATTTATGCTTACCTCATAAATTTATTTCTCTTGTAGTGTGTTCAGTCCACGGGTCATCCATTACTTATGGGATATATTCTCCTTCCCAACAGGAAGTTGCAAGAGGATCACCCAAGCAGTCATATCCAGTCATTCGACCGAAACAAGACGAGAAAGGAGAAACTATAGGGTGCAGTGGTGACTGGAGTTATAATTTAAAATTTAGAACCTGCCTCAAAAAAGACAGGGCGGGCCGTGGACTGAACACACTACAAGAGAAATAAATTTATCAGGTAAGCATAAATTATGTTTTCTCTTGTTAAGTGTGTTCAGTCCACGGGTCATCCATTACTTATGGGATACCAATACCAAAGCTAAAGTACACGGATGATGGGAGGGACAAGGCAGGAACTTTAAACAGAAGGAACCACTGCCTGTAGAACCTTTCTCTCAAAAACAGCCTCCGAAGAAGCAAAAGTATCAAATTTGGAAAATTTGGAAAAAGTATGAAGTGAAGACCAAGTTGCAGCCTTGCAAATCTGTTCAACAGAGGCCTCATTCTTAAAGGCCCAAGTGGAAGCCACAGCTCTAGTGGAATGAGCTGTAATTCGTTCAGGAGGCTGCTGACCAGCAGTCTCATAGGCTTAACGTATTATGCTACGGAGCCAAAAAGAGAGAGAGGTAGCCGAAGCCTTTTGACCTCTCCTCTGTCCAAAGTAAACGACAAACAAAGAAGAAGTTTGCCGAAAATCTTTAGTTGCCTGTAAGTAAAACTTCAGGGCACGGACTACGCCTAGATTATGCAAAAGACGTTCCTTCTTTGAAGAAGGATTAGGACATAATGATGGAACAACAATCTCTTGATTGATATTCCTGTTAGAAACAACCTTAGGTAAAAACCCAGGTTTAGTACGCAGGACTACCTTGTCTGAATGAAAGATCAGATAAGGGGAATCACAATGTAAGGCAGATAACTCAGAGACTCTTCGAGCCGAGGAAATAGCCATCAAAAACAGAACTTTCCAAGATAAAAGTTTAATATCAATGGAATGAAGGGGTTCAAACGGAACACCCTGCAGAACTTTAAGAACCAAGTTTAAGCTCCAAGGAGGAGCAACAGTTTTAAATACAGGTTTAATTCTAGCCAAAGCCTGACAAAAAGCCTGGACGTCTGGATTGTCTGTCAGACGCTTATGTAAAAGAATAGACAGAGCAGAAATCTGTCCCTTTAGTGAACTAGCGGATAAGCCCTTTTCTAAACCCTCTTGTAGAAAGGACAATATCCTAGGAATCCTAACCTTACTCCGTGAGTAACTCTTGGATTCACACCAATATAAATATTTACGCCATATCTTATGGTAAATTTTTCTGGTAATAGGTTTCCGAGCCTGTATTAATGTATCAATAACCGAATCCGAAAACCCACGCTTTGATAGAATCAAGCGTTCAATTTCCAAGCAGTCAGCCTCAGAGAAATTAGGTTTGGATGGTTGAAAGGACCCTGAATTAGAAGGTCCTGCCTCAGGGGTAGAGACCATGGTGGACAGGACGACATGTC
Source organism: Bombina bombina (assembly GCF_027579735.1). NCBI lineage: Eukaryota > Metazoa > Chordata > Amphibia > Anura > Bombinatoridae > Bombina > Bombina bombina. The sequence goes on along the minus strand of NC_069505.1, from coordinate 139,335,883 downwards.
CACTAGGTCTGCATACCAGGTCCTGCGTGGCCACGCAGGCGCTATTAGAATCACCGATGCTCTCTCCTGTTTGATCCTGGCAATCAGTCGAGGTAGCAACGGAAAAGGTGGAAACACATAAGCTATGTTGAAAACCCAAGGGGCTGCTAGTGCATCTACCAGCACCGCTCCCGGGTCCCTGGACCTGGATCCGTAACAAGGAAGCTTGGCGTTCTGGCGAGATGCCATGAGATCCAGATCCGGTTTGCCCCAACGATGAATCAGTTGAGCAAATACCTCCGGGTGAAATTCCCACTCCCCCGGATGAAAAGTCTGGCGACTTAGAAAATCCGCCTCCCAGTTCTCCACGCCTGGGATGTAGATCGCTGACAGGTGGCAAGAGTGAGACTCTGCCCAGCGAATTATCTTCAAGACTTCCAACATCGCTAGGGAACTCCTGGTTCCCCCTTGATGATTGATGTAAGCCACAGTCGTGATGTTGTCCGACTGAAATTTGATGAACCTCAGTGTTGCTAACTGAGGCCAAGCTAGAAGAGCATTGAATATTGCTCTTAATTCTAGAATGTTTATTGGGAGGAGTTTCTCCTCCTGAGTCCACGATCCCTGAGCCTTCAGGGAATTCCAGACTGCTCCCCAGCCTAGTAGGCTGGCATCTGTTGTTACAATCGTCCAATCTGGTCTGCGAAAGGTCATTCCTTTGGACAGATGAACCCGAGACAACCACCAGAAAAGAGAATCTCTGGTCTCCTGGTCCAGATTTAGCAAAGGGGACAGATCTGAGTAATCCCTGTTCCATTGACTTAGCATGCATAGTTGCAGCGGTCTGAGATGCAGGCGCGCAAATGGCACTATGTCCATTGCCGCGACCATTAAGCCGATTACTTCCATGCACTGAGCTACTGAAGGGCTTGGAATGGAGTGAAGGACATGGCAAGCATTGAGAATCTTTGATAACCTGGACTCCGTCAGGTAAATCTTCATCTCTACAGAATCTATAAGAGTCCCTAGAAAAGGAACCCGTGTGAGTGGTAACAGAGAACTCTTTTCCACGTTCACTTTCCACCCATGCGACCTCAGAAATGCTAGAACTATCTCTGTATGAGACTTTGCATTCTGTAAACTTGACGCTTGTATCAGAATGTCGTCTAGGTACGGAGCTACCGCTATGCCTCGTGGTCTTAGTACCGCCAGAAGTGAGCCCAGAACCTTCGTAAAAATTCTCGGGCCGTAGCTAACCCGAAGGGAAGAGCTACAAACTGGTAATGCCTGTCTAGAAAAGCAAACCTTAGGTACCGATAATGATCTTTGTGAATCGGTATGTGAAGGTAGGCATCCTTTAAGTCCACTGTGGTCATATATTGACCCTCTTGGATCATGGGTAGGATGGTCCGAATGGTTTCCATCTTGAACGATGGAACCCTTATGAATTTGTTTAAGATTTTTAAGTCTAAGATTGGTATGAATGTTCCCTCTTTTTTGGGAACCACAAACAGATTTGAATAAAACCCTTGCCCTTGTTCCGTTCGCGGAACTGGGTGGATCACTCCCATCACTAAGAGGTCTTGTACACATTGTAGAAATGCCTCTTTCTTTACTAGGTTTGTTGATAACCTTGACAGATGAAACCTCCCTTGTGGAGGAGAAGTTTTGAAATCCAGAAGGTATCCCTGAGATACAATCTCCAACGTCCAGGGATCCTGTACATCTCTTGCCCAAGCCTGGGCGAAGAGAGAAAGTCTGCCCCCCACTAGATCCGTCTCCGGAGAGGGGGCCCTGTCTTCATGCTGTCTTAGGGGCGGAAGTAGGCTTTCTGGCCTGCTTGCCCTTGTTCCATGACTGGCTGCCTTTCCAACCCTGTCTGTAACAAGCAGTAGTTCCTTCCTGTTTTGGAGCGGAGGAAGTTGATGCTGCTCCTGCCTTGAAGTTACGAAAGGCACGAAAATTAGACTGTTTGGCCTTTGATTTGGCCCTGTCCTGAGGAAGGGTGTGGCCCTTACCTCCCGTAATGTCAGCAATAATTTCCTTCAAGCCGGGCCAGAATAAGGTCTGCCCTTTGAAGGGAATGTTAAGTAGTTTAGACTTAGAAGTTACATCTGCTGACCAGGATTTAAGCCATAGCGCCCTACGCGCCTGTATGGCGAATCCGGAATTTTTAGCCGTAAGTTTGGTTAAATGCACTATGGCATCTGAAACAAACGCATTAGCTAGTTTAAGCGTTCTAACTTTGCTCAAAGTCTCATCCAATGGTGCTGTGCGAATCGCCTCTTCCAGAGACTCAAACCAGAATGCCGCTGCAGCCGTGACAGGTGCAATGCATGCAAGAGGCTGCAATATAAAACCTTGTTGAACAAACATTTTCTTAAGGTAACCCTCTAATTTTTTATCCATTGGATCTGAGAAAGCACAGCTATCCTCCACCGGGATAGTGGTACGCTTGGCTAAAGTAGAAACTGCTCCCTCCACCTTAGGGACCGTCTGCCATAAGTCTCGTGTGGTGGCGTCTATAGGGAACATTTTTCTAAATATCGGAGGAGGGGAAAAAGGCACACCGGGTCTATCCCACTCCTTACTAATAATTTCTGTAAGCCTTTTTGGTATAGGAAAAACGTCAGTACACACCGGTACCGCATAGTATCTATCCAACCTACATAATTTCTCTGGGATTGCCACCGTGTCGCAATCATTCAGAGCCGCTAACACCTCCCCTAGTAACACGCGGAGGTTCTCAAGCTTAAATTTAAAATTTGAAATTTCTGAATCCGGTCTCCCCGGATCAGAACCGTCACCGACAGAATGAAGCTCACCGTCCTCATGTTCTGCAAATTGTGACGCAGTATCAGACATGGCTCTCGTGTCATCAGCGCACTCTGTCCTTAACCCAGAGCTATCGCGCTTGCCTCTTAATTCGGGCATATTGTATAATACTTCTTTCATAACATTAGCCATATCATGTAAAGTGATTTGTAAGGGCCTTGATGTACTTGGCGCCTCAATCTTACGCATCTCCCGAGCGGGAGACGAAGGTACTGACACGTGAGGAGAGTTAGACGGCATAACTTCCCCCTCGTCGTCTGGTGATAATTTCTTTATCGGTACAGATTGACTTTTATTCAAAGTAATATCAATACAATTGGTACACATATTTCTATTGGGCTCCACATCGGCTTTTGAACACAATGAACAAGCAGATACCTCTGTATCAGACATGTCTAAACAGACTTAGCAATGAAGCTAGCAAGCTTGGAAATCACTCTCAATAAGTTTACAAGCAATTATAAAAAACGCTGCAGCGCTTTTAAAAACACAGTTGAATTACAAAGAAAACTAATTCAGCAAATTAGCAAAGGATTGCACCCATTAGCAAAAGGATGATTAACCCCTCAATACCCAAAAACGGATATCAAATTAAGATTTAACGCTTTAATCACAGTCAAACACACTGTCACAGATCTGCTGTGACTGATTACCTCCCTCAAAAACGAATTTTGCAGACCCCTGAGCTCTGTAGAGACGTCCTGGATCAAGGAGGAAGAAACAAAAAGACTGTGCTAGAATTTTAACTGCGCAACAAGGCGCTAAAACAAGGTCCCTCCCACTCATATTACAACAGTGGGAGACCTGATATAACGGTTTCTATGCAGAAAAATACGTTAGCCATGTGGAAAAAAATCATGCCCAAAAGATTTATCACCAAAGTACCTCACAAAACGAATAACATGCCAGTAAACGTTTTAAAAACAACATTTTCAATGTCATGTAAAGTTATCACTAAGCCTGCTACCAGTCGCTTCCACTGCAGATAAGGCTTAAACATTATTTCAGTATTAACAGTATTTTCTCAGTCAAATTCTAGTCCCTAGAAAATAACTCAACTGCGCACACATTTATCAGCCTGATACCAGTCGCTACTACTACATTTAAGGCTGTACTTACATCATATGGGTAACAGCAGTATTTTCTTAGTCAATTCCATTCCCAGAAAATAATGTACTGCACATACCTCATTTGCTGGGGACCCGCATGCTATTCCCCTCTTTCTGAAGTTACCCTACTCCTCAGGATGTCGAGAACAGCCAGCGGATCTTAGTTACGTCTGCTAAGATCATAGAAAAACGCAGGCAGATTCTTCTCCAAATACTGCCTGAGATACAAAAAAACGGCACACTCCGGTGTCATTTTAAAATAACAAACTTTTGATTGAAGAATAATTAAGTAAAACTCCAACTCCTCTCGCGACCTCCTTCTTTGTTGAGGGTTGCAAGAGAATGACTGGGTATGACATGTGAGGGGAGGAGCTATATAGCAGCTCTGCTTGGGTGATCCTCTTGCAACTTCCTGTTGGGAAGGAGAATATATCCCATAAGTAATGGATGACCCGTGGACTGAACACACTTAACAAGAGAAAAAACCCTGTTCAATAATCCCCGTCAGGAGATATTAACCCATGATTCCATAAGGATAAAGGAGTCCCACTGTGACCCTGTCTTCTATCGTTAATATGTGTGAAAAAAAAATGAAACAATCTTACCAGGATCTATGCCATGGAACAGTAACACAGTCCTTCAAGTTTGACAGATGGTAGCAGTGCTTCTGACATAGACGAGTGAAGAAAGCAGGCAGCGAAACTCGTCAACTCTGATTGCTTAAGGAGCTGTTAATATGAGTCTGAAAGGTTTCGCAGAAAGACTCTCCCTGCATCTCCAGACTCTAACTTTCATCAATGCCCCAGACACATGCACGCTGCTGAGTCTACCTAGGTATGCTTATCAACAAAGAATACCAATATAACAAAATAAATTGGACAAAAAAACTCAATTGGAAATTTTTTGTTTCTTTAAACTGTACACTCTGGGGTCAATTTATTAATGTGCGGACGGATATGATACAATGTAGCGTATCATGTCTGCCGCACACCGATAAATGCCGACAGCATACGCTGTCGGTATTTATCATTGCACCAGCAGTTCTGGTGATCTGCTGGTGCAATACCGCCCCCTGCAGATTTGCGGCCAATCGGCCACTAGCAGGGGGTGTCAATCAACCCGATCGTATTCGATCGGGCTGATTGCTGTCCGCCACCTCAGAGCTTTAGGATTGCTGTCCGCCACCTCAGAGCTTTAGGCGGAATTGAAGTGGAGTGGGTCAGAAGCAGCATCCACTGCTTCATAAATCGACCCTTCTATCTAAATTATGAAATAAAATTGTATGTTGCAATATGTCCTTTTAATGAAACCATTTTTGGTGTCTCAAAAAATGTTATAGTCACTACCTTCTCCTTTTAAACATTAAAGATGAACTTGTCTGAAGATCATAAGCATTCCTCAATCCAATGATTTCCATCCTAACCTCAAATATTGTCGCTTCAGTTCTTCTGTCACTTTCATATCTAGAAAAGCACAGCAATGCCAACTACTCATTACTGTATCCTTCCTTCAACATACAAAGGAAACATCATAAATCAAAGTGACAGAAAATGACAACGAAAAATAAAAATAAAAATGTATGTAACTTCTGTAGAAATTTCATTTTAACACTCACAGAAGCCCTGTTCCTGTTGAAAGCAAATGCTGTTCTGCAATGTTATGTACATATTGCCCTGTATGATTGTATATTAAAGACAGTTTAACATTAGTGGGGATGTAATTAAATTCACACGGGAAATTAGTCTAATAATAGACCTGCATGTTCCAAAAGGGAAAATGTGTCATTATAGCACAATATTATAAAATGCTTATACACACTATGTCCCAAATAACAACATTAGCTGAACTCTTTGGGGCAGGTTTAAATCCTAAACTTAGCTGAAATGTATTGTTGCTGCAAAACATAATTTTTAGCTAAATTGCAAATTTTACGTCGTTTTTTTTTTTTTTTTTTAAATACTTTTATTTAAAACATTTCCATAAGTATGACAAGATGGAAATATGAGCACTGAATTCCACAATGGGGAATGTTTAGAAGAAAGTCTTCTACATGAGATGCTGCTTACCAGGAACCCGCAACCTCTCCAGTTATATTCAACAAGCCATCTCTCCTTTAACGTCAGCACTACAGGGTACAGCCTATTGGTCAATTCTAAAGTGCATGTCAACCAGTGGACGGTGAGACCGGAAGTAGACTAGAACAACCAGCATAAAGCTGAACAATCAACATAAAGGTAACACCAATCAAGGACCTGGGAGTTTTTGTGGAAGGGCTGAAGTACACAGGACAGAAAGTCTACTCCGATATCAACAGCATCTAAGGAGATCATCAGGGCTGATAATAGCCTCCATGCATTTTCCATACCTCATATAGTTTGAGGTCCCAACAAGTGAGTACAAATTTGGCATTTAAGTAGCTGATATTTGTGGAATCTGAACCTACTATACCCAGATCCGGATTCTTTGTGCGCCCCTTCCCTTCTTCTGTTTTCATAGATTTCTGCTGAGACTTCCTGCTGGGTCGCCTCTGAGCTTTTAAGGGATTCAGGCTGCAAAATATTTTGGATTGTCTTCACCATCTCATAACAAAGTGACTATATTTAACATATGGAAAAGACAGTGATTAACATTATATGTATGGTGTATTTTTAACCTGTTTAGCATTGATACTACTTGTGTGTTTTACCAATATAAATATAAATATATATATATATATATATATATATATATATATATATATATATATATATATATATATATATATATAAAAGGGCTGCAACCGGATAAAAAAGTAAAAAAAATTAAAATCCATATACAGGTAGCCCTCACTTTACGCCGGGGTTAGGTTCCAGAAGGAATGGTTGTAAATCGAAACCGTTGTAAATTGAAACCCAGTTATAATGTAAGTCAATGGGAAGTGAGGGTGATAGGTTCCAGGCCCCTCTCAAAATTGTCATAAGTAGCACTTTAAACATTATTTTTAAAGCTTTGAAATGAAGATTTTAAATGCTAAACAGCATTATAAACTTAATAAAATAATTACACAACACAGAATGTATAATTAAACTAAGTTAAATGAACAAAAACATGTGCTAAACAGCATTATAAACCTAATAAAATAATCACACAACACAGACTTCACTTGCATTTTTCTGCAAACAGTTCTTTCTATGCATTCCAATCTGAACTGATTTATCGACAGGCAGATCTTGTTCCTTTGAAATCTGCTCGATAGCTCAGGTCTGGTTAAACTGATTAATTTCAGCTTGCTTGGCTTTGCTGCAACACAAGCAGACAGCTCCACCTACTGGCTATTTTAATCAATGCACTGCTTCTCAATGCTTTTCAATAGCAGTCACATGACTGGAAAAAAAGGTTGTTATTCTGAAACGGTGTAAATTGAACCGTTGTAAAACGAGGGCCACCTGTACTGAGTGTTATAAATATAAACTTCAGACTAAAACTTAACATTTTCACAACTGTTGGTCCATTTTTTTAAGCAGCAGAACACATTTTTATAATTAAGCAAAACAAAACCACAAACTGATTGAAAAGAGGTAGAACTAATAATACCACTGTTTATAACATTCTGTTATACATTATTTCAGAAATTGTACATTAAAATGTTCACATGCAACTGGCTGAGGCTGTCTCTCTTTATGCAAGCTATTTTGCCTGCAGCAGAGAAGAGGCGCTCAGATGGTGTTGAGGTGCCTGAGTTGCGTAAGTAGGGTTTTGCCAATTTCACCAAGGTGGGCTATTTATCTTTGTTAGCTCTCACCAATGCAAGGGGCCTCTTAACAAAGTAAGTCTGGTCTTCATTCTGACATAAAAATATCTATATGCAATGGTAAACAATCAGCTATAAGGTTAAGGGAAAAAATATCTAGTCCACTCTTAAAATAGCAGATATATATACACTTACAGAGGTTGAATTTGGTACATATTCCAATTAATTAAAAATAGGAAGAAAAATAAAAAAGGCAAAAGGGCTAAAGACTATATATATATCAGTAACAGGACACAGCCTTACACATTTATCTATAGAGTACAAATATCAGCAATAGCAAGCGATCCGCTAAAAATGATGCAAACAGGCAATAGTGACATAAATTCATATAACAAATGTCATTAATCTAGGGCTAGGTGTAAATAACAAGCTCGGCACTATATCATGCAAAGCACAGTCCCAAATCACCTGATTTAATATAAACAATACAAATTATGACTCCTATTTTATTTATGGGTTGCACATAAAATAGGAGTAGTTGTAAACTAAAAAGAAACTTATAGTGTCCTGAAAAAGTGAAAAGTAAAATGTCTGTAGACAACCTTTATGCTATGGACATAACCATAAAACACAATACCATGTGCAGGAGCCCGTCGGAGTGAAGCAGCTGGTGCTGTGCACAGACCAACTAATTGCAAACCAACTAATCGATTATAAGATTCGTTGACAACTATTTTCATAATCGATTATGCCGATATATATATATATACATACATATACACATACATACATACATATACACACATACATACATCAGCCACTTTATTAGGTACACCTGTTCATTTGCTTGGGAACACAAATTGCTAATCGGCCAATCACATGGCAGCAACTCAATGCATTTAGGCATCTAGACGTGGTAAAGACTTGCTGAATCAGAATAGGGAAGAAATTGGATTTAAGTGACTTTGAATGTGGCATGGACTGAGTATTTAAAAAACTGCTGAATCGGGGAACTTCCGGGCGGTGGCCATCTATGGACGCAAAACTGTTAGCTGCTCACATCTTCCTACTGAAATTATAGCATACGGCAAGATATAATCAGTATTTGGGCTTCAAACTGTCAGAAATCAGACTGTTTATCTTTCATTTGATGCCTCCCTTCTTAGGATCGTGCTGCACTTACGTTTTCCGGAGCTGTTTCAAGGCTGAGGCCTTTTCAAAAAACCCCAGTGACTCCCAAACGGGTAACCACTGTCGCACAGCCCCTCTGGTGGGCTGTTTAAGACTCAAGTACTGTACTTAACACTTGCATCATGGATCCTAATACCGCTGAAAGCTTTCTTGAGGAGCTGCGATACTTACTAGCTGACCACCTCGTGGCTTTTGAGGAATCACTGTCAGCAGCGCTGGGCACTAATGGCGGCTGCCCCACTCAGAAACCTAACCTACCCAAGCTTGATTCTACGGAGCACAGACGAGAGGCTGATACGGAGCCTCAAAGTTCACTTCCCATACCTCACAGCACTCAGATCAAGCCAGATTCAACGGATATAAGCTTTGCAGCGTGGAAGGAAGGATCAGCTAAGCCAGCACTACTGAGTATGCCCGAGGGCACTGGAGGTACAGACAGACCTGGCTCCATGCAGCTTTGGGAGCTATATGGCCTCACACCTACACAGATCTCGGGTGCAGACTCTGCTCTAGTTACAGAAGCTTTACAATTGCAAGTATCGCATTCTCTGGTCACTCTCCCGCCACCCATGCCGATGACCCCACTAAGTATCATACCTGCCAGAGGATCATTTTCATTGGGCCGGCTGGAAGGGCGGTTGTGGGTGCGACATTCAGTGAGCGCTCCGGACTTGTCCTATGCAGTGCAGCTGCCTGTTCACAATAAGGCGATCTTGTCCATGGGACCACAGACTCCAGCTACCGAGGTGGCCAATGTGTCCAGACTTACTTGCGCTTACTCTGCTCGCTCTGGTACAGGGAACAATTTGGCCTGGCGGTCGGGTGTAGGCTGAAAAACCTGTGTAGCTGCGGGATCATGCCGCTGCCGTAGAGAACTGTCACATTAAATGATTTTAAGAGATATAATGTGGACATGTCTCTCTTGCAATACGTAGCTTGGCACACACGTTAGGCAATAGGTTCAGGACACAGAACTTCATGATGGTTATTGTCCGGATAACCTGATCTGGTAAAATGTGTCTATGTCGTATTTTATACACTGTACAGCTCCTATTTAAAGCCTTATCACTTTGTACTTTTTATGTGGATATTTCAAATGAAGTACATTAGAGTTGGGGGCCTTCAGGTACCCATGGTGCACAAATGCAGATTCCCACGTCTATGACTAGTTACTTTTAGTTTTAGTACTGAAGTTAATGTTCTAGCTTATATGCAACCACCATAGTTTGGTACCACAATACTTCCACATATCATAAGCCTGATAGAGCCATATAGTGTGTATATAACTTATTAAAAGCAAGCTAGTTTCACTCCCTCCCCATCCCATGCTGCTTTAGCTCCATCAACATAAGGCTCAACAACTTTGCCCTATGCATGTTAAGTGTGTACAGAGGTGTTTCTATTTTAACTGAATAGTGGCTAATATTACATCGTATATTATTATAGTCTCCCACCTACTTCATAACCCAAGATGCTTTTACCCAAAGAAATACCCTAAGAGTAAGCGAGTACCACTTCTTTCCCTATTAAATATTACTTTAGTTTTGCCCAAATTAAGTCATATAAAAATCCCCTTCCAAGAAAACTATAAAATCCTGAGGTGCACTAGTTGAGGCCCAAGAGAGGTCTCCTTGTTCCAGATTACCTTCTATTATATATATTCTTTTTTTTTAGTACTAGAGGTCCAAAAGTGACCTATTGAGTCATGTTGGAAGGTTTCGCAAGGTACAGGCAATAAGCAGTAATACTGTTAACTAAATCTGTTAAATATACCTTTTCTGTGCCGTCAAATGCAGTGTGAACTTATTGTTCTTGTAATGCTATATACTGTAACTCTATACGCAAATGTACACATGTTGTATGTCTGTTTTTATCACCTCAATAAAAATATTAAAAAAAAAAAAAAAACAATTCAGAGGCCTAAATAAACCTAAGTTGCACCAAAAGAAAAAAAAAAAGAAAAAAAAATGCTGAATCTACTGGAATTTTCACGCACAACCATCTCTAGGGTTTACAGAGAATGGTTCAAAAAAAGAGAAAATATCCAGTGAGCGGCAGTTGTGTGGACGAAAATGTCTTGTTGATGTCAAAGGAGAATAGGCAGACTAATTTAAAATGATAGAAAGGCAACAGTAACTCAAATAACCACCTCTGAACACACAACACGTCAAACCATGAAGCAGATGGCCTACAGCAGCAGAAGACCACACCGGGTGTCACTCCTGTCAGCTAAGAACAGGAAACTGAGGCTACAATTTGCACAGGCTCACCAAAATTGGGACCATAGAAGATGGGGAAATGTTGCCTGGTCTGATGAGTCTCAATTTCAGCTGGCAGGGTCGGAATTTGCTGTAAACAACATGAAAGCATGGATCCATCCTGCCTTGTATCAACAGTTCAGGGTGATGGTGTAATGGTGTGGGCCGGGGGAGATTTTCTTGACACACTTTGGGCAACTTAGTAGCAATTGAGTATGGTTTAAAAACACCACGGCCTACCTGAGCACTGTTGCTGACCATGTCCATCCTTTTTATGACTACAGTGTACCCATCTTCTGATGGCTACTTCCAGCAGGATAATGCACCACAAAGCTCAAATCATCTCAAACTGGTTTCTTGAACATGAAATGAGTTCACTGTACTCCAGTGGCTTCCACAGTCACCAGATCTCAATGCAACAGAGCACCTTTGGGATGTGGTGGAAAGGGAGATTTGCATCATGGATGTGCAGCCGAGAAATCTGCAGCAACTGCGTGAAGCTATCATATCAATATGGACCAAAATGTCTCAGGAATGTTTCCAACACCTTGTTGAATCAATGCCACGAAGATTTAAGGCAGTTCTGAAGGCAAAAGGGGGTCCAAACCGGTACTAGCAAGGTATACCTAATAAAGTGGCCAGTGAGTATGAGAATATATATATATATATATATATATATATATATATACACACACACACACATGTGGAAAAATATCACTATGGTTTACTAGTCAGGGGTTAAAAGCTTCTAGTCTACTCAATGTTAAAGAAGTCATCTGCAGCAATTTCTAAATCGTCTACTGGACCACTGGAAATTGTAAGCAATAAAAATATATATTATATATTCAATTTGGCATTTAAATATTTTGGACCATATCATTTCAAATTCAACAACATGCCTATAAAAAAAACAATGCCTTCTAAAACATATTTGTTGTAAAAGAAGGATGGACAATGCATTATATAAAAAGCATTTTAAAATTAAAAAAGCACTTGCTAAAAAACTGAATACATACACTCATCTCATTGAATTTTAGAAGATTTCATGCAACCCACTCAATTAAAAGTTACAGTTATTGTAAATTTCATAATCTCCATGACAGAGAGAGGTCTGGTTAAAATGAACGCCAGCTAAGCATGACCAATTGATGATGCCCCAGCTGTCAAGATATTCACTTGGGTTAATATTATACTTTGAAAGGACCCTTATAACGAGTGAGTTGAGCACCCAATTTTGGGAGCAGATGGGTAATGTGGAGTTTTACAACAGACAGCAGAAAAGTATATATTAATTCTGATGTACTAGAGCAATTAAATTGTACCTTATGTCAAATGTCTGAAATGTTTTACCATCTAGACATAACCTCCCTCATACATAAACACAAACTTCTAAAACTAAACATGGTCCAAATATTTACCATCAACTGCTATTGATCCATCTGAAAGTGCAAAGATTTTTTTTGAAAAGAGACACAGGGTGATTTGACAGCTTTACAGCCAATAATTCAGGCTGACTATATTAAAATGCATTTAAGGCGTTCCAGGTTTTTTTTTTTGTTTGTTTTTTTAAGTGTACAACTCTTTAGTGCAATAGAAAATGTAAATCTTTAATTAAAAAAAAAAAAAACTACAAGAAGTATGGAGACTAAATAACTACATTAAAAAAAAATATATATATATTTATTTATTTATTTTCCCTTCACTCTTTTTCAGTGTGTAAATCATGATTGCAATAGGAGTGCAATACGTCTCTGGCAACTCAGGGGTTTCTTTGTGAAATCAGTTAATAAAAGCCCCCCTGACAGCTGCCTTACAGATCATAAACTTTAACCCATGTTTGTGGTGACAGATGACAAAGATATTGTATCTTTATGCAAATAGAATTCACACATTGAATACTGGCTAATCAATATTCAAAGTCTATCAGCTACGTGCTGATAAGAGTTATTGTTGTGCTTTTTAATTACTGCTAATCCTATTTTATGTCATTATCCATGCCAAGTCACATCATGATCCACACTATTTTACTGTGTAAGTACAAATCCAATTAACTGATTTACATCCATCACTCACACAAACTGATATTATATAGACAGCATTTATGGTTTTTGAACTGTGTAGAAGTGCAACATTTTGCAGAGCAGTATGTATGTCACTTTGCTATCTAAAATCACAGATTACAAAACAGTGCTATATTGATTGATCATAACAATATAGACTTGAAAGAGAAAAAAAAACATTTTCATATCTGTTTTTAATTAATTTGGCTAGTAAGACAAAATACTTTATATTGTTACACTATTGACAATTGGCAGTGCCAAGTGGACTTTAGCATTTTCATTTCATTTTTTTTTTATTGTTTATTGGAAATGTATTCTTTGAACGTAAAGCTGAAATGTAAATCATGCGTCATCATGAAAAACATATCTGGTTTAAGATAAGTCAATGCAGAAACATCCTTAAAACAATTATATAGTGTCATGTTTTGGAAACAAACAACATAAATAAGAGAAAAAACACACCACAACATTTTGGTTGAATAAAAAGAAACACAAGACAACCTTTCAGTTCTGTATGGTATATAGACATCAAACAGCTAAAATGCTCATGCGCAGAAACTTGCAGCGCATAAAAGTGAAAATCATAGCAATATGCCATAAGCTAAGTTAAATGGTAATGTTTAAACATGCAAATGCAGCTGTAACCCAAACATTCCATATTTTACCATTTCATTTTTATCTGGATTTTCCATTATTTAAAATTATTGATCCCTTTTGCTCCATCCCCCGACCCTTATCCAGATTACACAAAAGCTGATTGACGTGTGCACAATTAATTCGCTTGGGCATTAAACTGGTGACATTTACATTGATTTTAATTTTGATCTACATATCCTTTACAAATACACAAACATAAATAGTATGCTTGAAAAGTATAGCCCCAGGAAGACATTTAGAGAAGCTTTGCAATCAGTATACTGTAACTCCAAAACCAGCACCTTGTGCACACGCCAAGTGATGACCTGAGAACATAGGAGGCTGCTAACTGATGCATTCTCATTCCTATAATCAAGTGCATGCATAGAGCTTATGCACCAGTCAGCTGCAGCGTTTACTCCAGGATTGCCATCTGGAGCATGTAAAATTTAAAAAAAAAAACATTCCTATCACATATATTCTTTAAGTCCCTTCAGCTACTGCCTACAAACTAAAGTATGTACGATCTCTACAACTTGGAAGATGAATCAAACAAGGAGACCTCTGCAACTCAAGCACATAGTCCAAAACAATGGCAAATAAAGCAGACCTCATCATGATGTCTACAAACTGTTCAGGATTCCATGAACTTTCTACTGAAACACATGGATTGCTGAAACCATGGTTGCTAGAAAGGACTTCGATACATTTTGTATCAATGCACCAGTCATCTCGTTGGCAACTAAATGGTCAACAATCAAACTAAAACATCTTGGACCTTCTATTGCCCATGAGATTTGAGTCTTAACACATTATGTAATATGAACGAATGATGAAATGTGCCTGTCTCTGTATTTACCATCCACTTGTATGAGAAATGAAGCAAACACTGATTACTTACCCTCTTCTGATCTTCCAGACCATGTGATACAGGTTTCCTCCTATGATATTGTTTAGACTCTGACCCAGACTCCATTTCCTGACTACTTATATTCCTTAACATTCCTTGGGAAATGCCGAAAGTGAACAGGTATAATCCTTATTGAGCTTCGCCATTTAATACTGTTTCACAATCTTCCATCACAGTTTGATACCAATCCATAGCTGAGGACATATCCTGAAGTACTTTTTCTTCTTGAACTCAGTTGTATATCCGCACCATACCTGGGGTTTCCTAACACACATACAGCTCCATCCATATCTGTGTAAAATGTTCTTCCACAATATATCACATTGTAGAGTGCATAGTTTCTGTAATTACTAATTATAAACTGCACATATCACAATGTGCTGATTATCAGTGCATTAGTCATGAACCAACAACTGGACTTTGTGATTAAAATGTGTAATTTTTAATCCAGCGCGTATAGGGGAAATATATATAATTTATGATGAGAGATCTTCGGAAGTTGAAAGTGAATACTGCAATAAAAAACATGATTATATTAACAGCATCCTTTAAATAAGAAAAAGATGTGTGTGAGCTAAAATTCTTGAAGAAAATGTAACAG
The DNA here is from genome assembly GCF_027579735.1 of Bombina bombina. Taxonomy (NCBI): domain Eukaryota; kingdom Metazoa; phylum Chordata; class Amphibia; order Anura; family Bombinatoridae; genus Bombina; species Bombina bombina. Next base: position 139,320,574 of record NC_069505.1, on the reverse strand, counting down.
GAATGTATTTAAAAATTGGGAAATGTTTGAGTAAATATTTAAAGGGATACTAACCCCATTTTTATTTTTTTCTTTAATGATTCAGATAGAGCATGCAATTTAAAGCAACTTTCTAATTTACTCCTATTATCAATTTGTCTTTGTTCTCTTGCTATCTTCATTTAAAAAGCAGGAACATTAGGAGCCAGACCATTTTTGGTTCAGAACCTGGGTTATGCTTGCTTATTAGTGGCTAAATGTAGCCACCAATAAGCAAGCATTATCCAGGGTGCTGAACCTAAAATGGGCCGGCTCCTAAGCTTTACATTCCTGCTTTTTAAATAAAGATAGCAAAAGAACAAAGAAAATTTGATAATAGGAGCAAATTAGAAAAATTTGGGTTTAGTATCTCTTTAAGTAGTTAAAACTGGACATAAGTAAAGTATAAAAACCTAAAAGGTAATATTAATACAAGTTTAAACTATTTTAATATTGTAATAAACTACTATGTGCATATTTTGTGTGATGAAATAGTAGATAGATAATCTTTAATGGGGAAAGAGCAAAGGAAATCTAGGATCATAGCTTGTCAATGTATAGGGTAACATTTCTTACTGCACTAGTGAATTACATTTTACACACACACACACATATATATATATATATATATATATATATATAAATCTCATAACAGTATATATAATATCCATATGTGCTATGTTTGATGTGTGAGGTCATAAGGATCATAAACTTTTCAGGTAGGCAGGGGGTAGGGTTGTTAACAAAGAAACAAAACAGCATCTGCTCTTCCGTTACCACTGCAAGGTCTGTGCAGAATAGATTTTTCCCTTATGCATAAAAAGGGAAAAAAGGGAAATTAACCCCTTTGCAGCCTAGAAGGGCTGCAACATAATGCTCTTCTGGGTTGAGATAAGGAGAAGGATTTTGGTCCTTTAAAATGCAGCTATGTATACAAGGCACGTCTGCAGAGTAGACACATTCTACAAATGATATAGATATGTACAGTTATAAATGAATTAATACATGTCTGCCTGCTGACTATAGAAAACTACAACAAAGTAATGAATACAATTAAAATAATTAAATGATGATCACTACAATTATTTGTAAATACTGTATGTCTATATTCAATGTGTTCCATAGGGGAAAAAAAGTTAATTATAGTTTTTATTAAAAAAAAAAAAAATCTTCTTGCAATAATATTTACAATACTGATTCACACCACATGAGATTCTGGGCAAGTTTGCAAACAATGATTGCAGGGCAATTTCCAAACACACTGAAAAATGATATTAATTAGCAGTACATTGGAGGTAATTGGATAATTACAAGCAATTATGTCAATAACGGTATTTCAGCTAAAGATAAAAAAAAAACAGTGGCAGTGAGATGTAAAAGAAATAGTAAGAATGAGTCTAACTGAAAAGAAAAAAATAATATCAGTGAAAATATAAGAAAAATAGGAGTACAAAAAAAAATGCAATCAAATAAAAAACAGCAGCAGCAATGGGATGTAAAGGAAACAGTAATCAGGAGAATAAACGAAAATAAAATATCAGTAGATAGATAGATAGATAGATAGATAGATAGATGATAGATAGATGAATGATCATTGATAGATAGATAGATTGATAGATATACACATTCATAAATATGGGAACACTGAAATAAACAAATAAAAATAATGACAATACGTGGATAAGTTACTTAATACAAACAGAAATGAAATATAAACAATAATTGTAACAATAAAATAATTTCGAATAATTAAATAATACATTAGAATAAAAAAGCACACAATATAAATACATAACAATACCTTGTGTGCTGCTCCCTGTTGGCACGGGGGTGGGGGGTCAGTTGTGCAGGTAGTGGGGCAGCCTGGTGCACCGTTACACCCCCTGCAGGATGCTCTCCCTGTATTAGCTAGCTGGGTGCAGGTTGCCCGGTGGGGTAAATGCATAGTACTGGCAGCGTGCACTACAAGCCCTCCTACCCCTGTGTCCCTCCCCTCACCACCGCCCCATACAGTGCCAGTTCCCGCCCTCCCCGTGCCCGCTCACTTACTTATTATAGTCTGGGGGGGCAAGATAGCTCCCGAACACCGTTACCTTGGCAACCGATTCGCCGCCTTTATTTTCCTCCATCTCCTAGCTTAGAGATGCTTAGCCAATGAGTAGAGATAATTGGCATCACGTGCAAGTGCTCAAGCCAATGGAAATAAGAGGTAGTGTGTATCATCTTTTAGTGTGTGTGAGATCTGGCCTGAGACAAAATTTATATGAATGGAGGGATACAAGTGACAAGTGGCTTACTTTGTCTCTCAGTCACGCAGCTGATTTTTTCCCAGTCTCTTTTTGCATCGTGCATTAAATTAGGTGCATATTCTTCTCACTGCAGAATATAAACAAATGAAACCCAAGAGATGAACAGTAAATACAAAAACAAGACTTATGCATTGAAATACGAGCCAAATACTAAACGTCGTGTAAGACTAATACGGAAAGTTAAAACACATGACAAAACATTATGTACATCATTTTTACCAAATAGGACACAACATATCAACATTTAAAAAGAAATATAGGACACAAAAAACACGTGGAAAATACATAGATTCTTAACCCTGTTAGTACAATCACAGCAACATCACATGGGAAAATACTAGCAACATCACATGGGAAAATACTGCTACAAGATGGCTTTTCTCTCATGCATATTAATATACTGTACATTTCTAGTCATAACTATTTAAAAAGGACATAAAGAAGCAATACTAAAACATTCTAACATGTCAGTGAACAGAACTGGGTTTTTTTAACACAGCAAAGGTGACAGTAAACAACTTAACCCCTTAGTGACCACAGCACATTTCAATTTTCTTACTGTTAAAGTGCCATAAAACATGTTGAGATCTGTGCATATCCTAAAATGGCTAATTAAGTAATAATTTGCATTAAAAAAAAATGTTTACAAATTGCTGGCAGTTATCTTAAAATAATTATTAAAAATAAGCAAAATTACTTACATAGCTGTGCTCTCTAGAGAAGACTGATCAACCCCCCCCCCCTTTATCAGTGTATAGCATCAGAAACACAGGCATTGTATTTTAATTGAGTTTACAGCAGCTTATTTGCTTCTATGCAAGCTCCAGCAGATAATGGTGGATATATAGATGCAGCCATAAAATGAATTGGGTGGGGGGAATTAGAGCTGAACTATTCTGACACTTAAAAGAAAGTGTTAATGGCGAGGCACTGCAGTATAAATTTGCAGGTAAAGTAATTAACCCCTTAATGACCACAGCACTTTTCCATTTTCTGACCGTTTGGGACCAAGGCTATTTTTACATTTCTGCAGTGTTTGTGTTTAGCTGTAATTTTCCTCTTACTCATTTACTGTACCCACACATATTATATACCGTTTTTCTCGCCATTAAATGGACTTTCTAAAGATACCATTATTTTCATCATATCTTATAATTTACTATAAAAAAAATATAAAATATGAGGAAAAAATGGAAAAAAACACACTTTTTCTAACTTTGACCCCCAAAATCTGTTACACATCTGCAACCACCAAAAAACACTCATGCTAAATAGTTTCCAAATTTTGTCCTGAGTTTAGAAATACCCAATGTTTACGTGTTCTTTGCTTTTTTTGCAAGTTATAGGGCAATAAATACAAGAAGCACTTTGCTATTTCCAAACCACTTTTTTTCAAACTTAGCGCTAGTTACATTGGAACACTGATATCTTCCAGGAATCCCTGAATATCCCTTGACATGTATATATTTTTTTTTAGAAGACATCCCAAAGTATTGATCTAGGCCCATTTTGGTATATTTCATGCCACCATTTCACCGCCAAATGCGATCAAATAAAAAAAATTGTTCACTTTTTCACACATTTTGTTACAAACTTTAGGTTTCTCACTGAATTTATTTACAAACAGCTCGTGCAATTATGGCACAAATGGTTGTAAATGCTTCTCTGCAATCCCCTTTTTTCATAAATAGCAGACATATATGGATTTGGTGTTGCTTTTTGGTAATTAGAAGGCCGCTAAATGCCACTGCGCACCACACGTGTATTATGCCCAGCAATGAAGGGGTTAATTAGGGAGCATGTAGGGAGCTTGTAGGGTTAATTTTAGCTTTATTGTAGTGTAGTAGACAACCCTAAGTATTGATCTAGGCCCATTTTGGTATATTTCATGCCACCATTTCAACGCCAAATGCGATTAAATAAAAAAAAAAGTAAAATTTTTCACAATTTTAGGTTTCTCACTGAAATCATTTACAAACAGCTTGTGCAATTATGGCACAAATGGTTGTAAATGCTTCTCTGGGATCCCCTTTGTTGAGAAATAGCAGACATATATGGCTTTGGCGTTGCTTTTTGGTAATTAGAAGGCCGCTAAATGCCGCTGCGCATCACACGTGTATTATGGCTAGCAGTGAAGGGGTTAATTAGGTAGCATGTAGGGAGCTTGCAGGGTTAATTTTAGCTTTAGTGTAGAGATCAGCCTCCCACCTGACACATTACACCCCCTGATCCCTCCCAAACAGCTCTCTTCCCTCCCCCACCCCACAATTGTCCCCGCCATGTTAAGTACTGGCAGAAAGTCTGCCAGTACTAAAAAAAAAGCTATCCTTGATAAAACATAAATAAAAAAAAATGCATATTTACATATGCTGCTCTGGAGGATCCCCCCTTAGCCCCCAACCTCCCTGATACCCCCCAAACAGCTCTTTACCCATCCCCCTCTAACTTATTAGTAGCCATCTTTGGTACTGGCAGCTGTCTGCCAGTACCCAGTTTATAGTAAAACATTGTTTTATTATTTTTTTAAAATAATTTTCTGTAGTGTAGCTTGCCCCCCCCCAAAAGACCAACCCATCACCCCTCCCAGATCTCTTAGATCGATATATATATATATATATTTGGCAATCACTGCCACTTTTCCCCCATAAATGTTCTGTAGTGTAGCGGTTCCCACCCGCTTCCTACCCCCCCGCGCGCACGCGCACCCTCGTGCACGCGCGCGCACCCGCGCGCGCACCCGGCGTTCCCGCCCACGATCCGGCCCCCCGTCACATCATACGGCCCATCGATGGCCGCCCACCAGCCTCCCAGACTGGCTCCCACCCACCAACGAAACTGGCCATCGATGTCCGGTACAGAGAGGGCCACAGAGTGGCTCTCTCTGCATCGGATGGCCAAGGGGGGTTATTGCAGGATGCCTCGATGTTGAGGCATCACTGCAATAACCGGAAAGCAGCTGGAAGCGAGCAGGATCGCTTCCAGCTGCTTTCCAGACCAAGGACGTACGCCACACGTCCTCGGTCATTAAGTGTATTTTTTTAGAGGACGTGTGGCGTACGTCCTTGGTCGTTAAGGGGTTAAAGTACGTGGGGGGCAGAGCCGGTAGCGGTTAAGATGGTCGCATAAGTCCTCAGCTCCAAACAAGTGGAGAAAAGATCAGGGGGAATATGTAAGAAATCCTTCGCTTTACTAGGGGAAACAAGCACTACTAAAGACCGGAACTTTTACTGATCTCCAAGACGCTCAGGAGCATTGTTTAAATACCGGAATCAGTGACACTGTTTATCCAGGCACAGCCACCATTGTTTCATGCTTTGCAAAGCATACAAGACATGCCAGGGTACTCCTAACAAGGCAACTGTCTCTAATAACACAGCACCACAAAGTACATACCGGGAGAAGGCATTGGATGCTGAATATAGAAGTGGAACAGCTTTGTATGATAGCGCCGCTGACCCGCCATGCTGCTGAATGTATAAGAGGTATGACGAACTAATATACAGTGCTGCTGATATCGAGACCACACTTCAGGCTGTAAATATATCCTAATACACTGGCTGAGCCATCACCATATACAGACCTAGAGAACTTGATACTATTGGTATCTCTGTGACATAAATAAACAACTAAATTCTCATTATTAACCCTTTAACAAATAGGGTCATACTGGACTTTTACTTTCCTTGGAACTGCCATCAAAAACACAGTAATAGTGACCAAATATCTTTATAAACTGACAACCTAGTCATTAAAGGATAATAGGGTCAGATTGTTAAGTCTACTTTTTATGCTAGGTGACTACATATTTGGGCCTATTCTCATGCCATGCAGATATATTAATGGTTCTTAACCCTTTTGTGGTATACAGTAAGCTGTGAGACAACATTTTGGCTCTGTACTTTGCATCTAAAATATACCCTTATGTGTTGAATGTTTACATAACTGCACCTGACAAGAAAAATATACTACACATATTATTATACTCAAATCTCGTCAGCTTTCCCTCTTGCTTTCAATTATACCATGGCATCTAAAAAAAATCTAAAGCAAGAAAAAATATCCAAAACCTCATTAACCAAAGATCACACAATAGCATCTTTTTTAACCCTGCAGATGGGTCCTCTTCCTCCACTCACCAAGCCTCGCAAACCAGGCCCTCACATACCCTATCTCAGCAACCACCTATAGAATCCTTAGAACAAGAACTTCCTTAGAACAAGAAGTTCCATCAGCGGTATTGTCTGCACTTCCATCTAAACAAGATATAGCTGATATAGTTCGGGCCTGTATTTGAGAGGAACTAACTGACCTCAAACAGGATATAAACACACTTGGATTTCGCATTGAAGCCCTAGAGAATGGGTCAGATAATATACGGAATAATTCGATAAACTACAATCACAAGTAGACTTCTATCACTCAGCCATAGATTCATTACTTACTAAAATTGAAGATTTGGAGAATAGGAGCAGAAGAAAAAACCTACGCATACGGGGAGTACCAGAATCGGTCTTGACTAAAGATCTGCCCAAGTACCTGCCTGCTTTATTTAACCACCTTATAGGTGTAATGCTTATTTATGATGTGGATCACAACTGCAGAGTGTTATAATTTATATGAATGTATCACCAAACAAACCAGCTATTATATAGCATAGACCGTATATGTTTTAGGGAAATTTGTTAACTTCTGTATATATAGTGTTGCAAAGAATAAGAAACTATTTTGTTGCAACTTAATCAGATAGTATTCTTTTATGCTTGATCCTGGGATATTTGTAGGTAGGCTACTACTGGAAACATGTAGAGTACACCCTGGATGCCAGTCCGGTCCTACTACTGGAAACATGTAGAGTACACCCTGGATGCCAGTCCGGTCTTGCCAGCAAAGCCTTGCGGATCTATAAGCAACAGGAGAGATCTTAAGAGATGCTGCACTGCCTGAGGTCTGTGTTGTCAGAGGAGAAACACTGCGGTGTAAGAGCAGGCTGTTACAATTTCAGGTGCCGCAGATTGCTGGAGGATGTCAGATGCAGCTCTAGACGCTGAGGCTTTACTGGGAGGAGTGACACAGTAAGCGTGTTAGCAACAAAGTGAACTAAGGAATAATAACATCTTCTTACCACTTGTACTGCTGTCGACACTGTCAGAGCGGTGTAAGTGGTGCTTTGATGAATTGTGATGTCACGAGGGTGTGAGACAGAATGAACCTGTATGCATCGGCTTAGGTGGAGGGGTGTGTCCAGTCTCTTGTAACGGGAGCGGTTGAACCGCACACATACAATTTGGCCCGTGGCACGAAATTCCTCTGTTGTTAATCCAAGCAGGGTTTTTTGGATAAGGACAGGCTTGAGGTGTAATATACAGTGGTTCGCAATGTGGCAACGATGGTATGGTAAGAGGAATCACTTGCGTAGGTCTGTATAACCAGCTGTGATAGGAGGCAATTTCACGGTTAACTCAGAATTTCAAAGCTTTATTTTTTAATCCAAAAAGTGACCGTTTGTTTCAAAAGAGAAAAACTGCCGTAGCTGAGTTCAGCTTGAATGAGCAATAACTAAGCACCTGTTTAAGGTGAGGTGATGACTTAAATACAGGTGGAGACTAGACAAGACATGTGACTGCTGGAAAAAAAAGAAAAGAGTAAATGGATTCCTTACAATAGGTGCCAATTCAAAGGAGGAAATTCCGTGGGATAGGGCCCATAGAGCTTTCCGTCCCAAACCTGCTGATTCTGCACCACCCAGAGACATCATAATAAAATTTAAAAATTACAGAGACAAAGAGGAACTCTTAAACCTCTCCAGAAAGAATCGACCCATCAGATTCTGTGGTACCATCATCCAGTTTTATGCAGATTTATCCCAAAGAACCTTACAAAAAAGTAAAGAATTCTCACCGCTTACACAACTTTTACGCAACAAATGCATACCATACAAATGGGGCTTCCCAACCCACATAATGGTGATCCACGAAGATAGACGCCTGATCTGTAAAGATGCAACAGATGTACAACACCTCTGTGAAATATAAGTATTAGACCTTCCGGACTTACCTTTATTAACAGCACCTGAACCTTCCAATTTATCTCAACAAGAAACTGTTCATAACTGGCCCACTGTTCCAAATAAACACCCCAGGAAAACTTCACCCAACTCAAGAATGGACCCAAAGGCTCCAAGAACGCCAAAACCCACCCTTCCACAACCTAAATCCCAAAAAAACTAGGGACATTTCTGCCTACTTTTGCAATATAAAGATGCAGGATGACCCAAATACCTCCTTTTTTATTTATAGAGAGGATAATGGTCTAATTTCTTCATGGTAAAGGGTAACAAGCTTTACTGTAGACCTCCAAATTATGAGTACTAACAACTCCACCCTATGGCTTAGATATCACCTCTTCACAGATGTAGATAACAATAGGCTATACAAAGGGACATTACTAATGTTTATATATATATTTGCTCATTCCGTTCACTCACATAAAGTACGGCCATGGAGGTTTTTTTTTTTTTGGGGGGGGGGGTTTAAAGGCCGCAATAGAATCAGTCTCCCTATGTTTACCCATCATATATAAACAATTAATTATTTACATTGTACCCCCTCAATATACACATTTTTATGTTTATCCTATGTTATACAATCCACTTATACCACCCTCCCCTTTTGCTCAGACCAGGCAATGTGACAGATGATTGCACATAAAGGTTTGTCTGATCAATCTGTCCCGTTTCCTCTGGTACAAGTTACCAGGCTCTGTGTATTTTTTATTATTGATATTTTCATGTTTATGTTTTTTACTATGTTATTGCAGGTTGTAAAATTATGTTATGTTTACTACTTTCTTGTAATGTTAATGCCATTGGTACAATATTCAGACATGACACAGCAACATTCATCATTAAGTCATCCACACCACTAAACTGATGAAACCTAACCATCACACTATCTCCATTGTAACCCAAAATGTTAAAGGGTTAAACACCCCTTGTAAAAGATCTAAAGCCCTATTAGATTTGTTTAAGAGAGGGGCTGATATTGTCTAACTTCAGGAGACACACTTTAAGAAATTAAATATTCCTAAGTACTTTTGCAAATACTACACCCAGCACTTCCATAGCACAGTCTCCACTAAACATTGTGGAGTAAGCATCCTATTACGTAAGCATATATCTTTTAAGCTGTCCCATTTAACTATAGACACTGAAGGCAGAATATTAATAATCACAGGTTTACTATATGGAAGGCCTATCACACTAATAATGCTTATGCTCCCAACAAAAACCATATTCCTTTTTTTCAATTACTTTTCCATAAACTGGTGAATATATCCAAAGGACCAATCTTCATAGGGGGAGATTTTAATTTCCCACTACAACCATATATGGATAACTGTAATCCAAATTCTAGAACCTCAAAACGCACAGCATCTTACATATGGAAAGGCCTTAAGGACCACAATCTATATGACACTTGGAGATTTGTACACCCCACCACTAAGGATTACACTTTTTACTCCCATCCTTCACACACATATAGTAGAATAGATTATATTCTAACAAATCAGGCAGGTCTCTCTTTAATAACAACCTCCGTGATTACTTCTACTTCCTGGTCCAACCACTCTGCAGTCACAACATTTATTAATTGACCTAAAACAGGTCCTAACGCTGCTTTTTCACTACTGCTGCTATTACGAGTCTTGCAGGTTTAGGGGCACCGCACACTTCTTTGGCCTTACCGCAAAACGACTTACGTAAACTTCGTAAACCCTTTTTTTCTATGGGACTTCCATAGCACTGGTATTACGAGTCTGTCTTGGGAGGCCAAAAAGTGAGTGGTACACCCTCTACCTCCAAGATCCGTAACATGTTCTAAAGTCAGTACTTTTGAGTTTTATGGTACAACGCCGTAGCATAAAACTCATAACTAAAGTGCTAAAAAGTACACTAACACTCATAAACTACCTATTAACCCCTAAACCGAGGCCCTCCCGTATCGCTAACACTATGTCAGGGTACAGGTAAGTTACATATATATATATATATATATGTACTAATATATATATATGTAATTAAATAATACAAGAGAATGTGTTTCTATATGAAACCATATTTTTATCAGATATTATTAAAATAGGATTGAAATTCTGATGTCAGGAATTGACTCAAAACCCACGTGATTTGAATACACATCTCAAGACTCAATTGCAGACAGGATGTCTCCAGAAACTTTAACACTAAAACATTTGCTCTTTAATTGGAAGTGCAAAAATTCAGAGCACTCTTTACCCCATACAGTGAATGAATCCTATTGAGGCCTAATGAGATGGAGATTAGAATGCTGGAATCTCAAAGGTACATACCCATATATGGGCTTCCTGCCTGCTAGAGGATTTCTGCCTGGGAAAGGGGTCTGAGAACACAGGCATATTAAGGAAATTATGGCTTTTGACAGCTACCTGTTAAGTGACCCCTGTGAACTAAAGACACATGTTAAGATGTAACTTTGAAATATAGCAAATAAACATTTTTGAATGTATGCCTCAGAATGTGTTAAATATAGAAATTTGGGAGATTGTCTAATTTTCTAATATTACATGGGTATTTGCTAAGCTTGGTAGGTGACTATTTTAATCGGTCTAAAATGTTTAACTGTGTCAGAATAATAACCTCTGTATTGTTTTTATTTTTCAGACATATAATTTCAGATCTGCATAGACAGGATTCATACATCCAGGATTTATTAGAAACGTGAAATATGGTAAATTCATGTTGGAATACAATGCAGTACTGAATATAAAATAGGCTGTTATTTGTATATAAATGCCAGGATACTGATAAAATTGTAATGGATTTTAAGCTAATAATTAGCAGTATAATTCTTTTAATGTAAAGTAATATTAAAAAAATGTTGATGTTTCATATTAAAATAATCAGGAAAATGATGTGATACTACCCCATCTACAATTAATATTGTAATTTATTAATGACATAAATTACAATATGTTTAATAGGGAGAATTGAATTAACAGTGTACTTATTTTAATATAATATAATGGTGTTTGGTATAGAAATAATCAGAGAATTGACATGAGGTTATCCTGCCTGGAATTCGGATTGTAAGTTATTAATGCCAGAAATTATGGCATTTATTACACATTTTAAAGAAATATTTTCTTTCACTGTCTAGAAATGGTTAAATGCTGCCCCCGAATGGCCAGAATCCAGTACGACAGTCAAGGGATTTAACTGTTAAAAGATGCGTTTCCATGGTGACCATGCTCAGCTCCGTAAGGGCCAATCCGATTAGATATTCCAGATACCCAATCAGAAGGGACAAGCACGAAGGGCCACCTATATTTTCACCTATGATGGAAACTTATATAAGTAAAAGGAAGAGAGAGAAACAGGACATATTTTTGCTGAGCTAACTTGTAACTGGTGTGTTGTTCATGAAAAGTACCATTACTCTGGCAAAGCTAGTCTACATTTTCTCATTGATTGCAAAATATACTTATTGGTATTTCTGAGGTGAGATTAAAACCTGCTGAGAGATATTGGATATCGATTGGTGTTCATCCTGGTAAAGTATTACAAGATTGTGGTAGATTGAAGAGAGCAAATTGTGTTTTTAAACTGTATTTCATAGCCTTGAATAGCTCTTAGCTTGCCTTTTGTATGTAAAACATTTAAAGCAAACATTCATTGTTGCTGTATATAAACAGACTTAAAGAAATAAATTGTATTTTAAAGCTAGTATTTCATAGCTTGTGTATTGTTAAACTAATCCTAAATTTTAAATTGTTTATCTGTGCAAAGCATAGGACTATATATATATATATATATATATATATATATATATATATATATATATATTAGAACAAAAGACGAAAAGGTTCTCGCTGGCTGATAAGATAAAAACAATTCCTTTATTAATTCCAATAATATTTGGTATTGGAATTAATAAAGGAATTGTTTTTATCTTATCAGCCAGCGAGAACCTTTTCGTCTTTTGTTCTAATACCTATTCACCAGGACTCGCCAAGCTGACTGGGCTCCCCGGCTGTTCTAAGAATGAGCCTATACACACTGACTAAGGAGGAACGTTGGTGATTGGCTAGTGAAGTGACACCCCCCTGATCCGGATATCCCCAGCGGTTGAATCCATGCTGCGCGGCGGCCTACGGAGTGACAGAGTGAGAGAGTGAAAAGGGAAGGATTGGAATATACTGTCCTCTGCACATCATGCTACGAGTGTGCCCCAAGTCTGTGGATCCCGCAAAGAGACATACATGGCCAAGAGATCACACTAGGAGGTGGTGAGTCACTGCAGCTATAAGCTGCAGTTTTCCTGTAGTTTGCGTCTGACAAATAGATGCTAACTCCCACTTCTTTGTTTAAATACTTGGTGTGCATAGTATGTGTGTTATCTACAAGACCTTTTTATATGTGACTTATCTGAAAAGGTGACTTTGGGATTACATGGGATACTGAGAGATCACATAGTGATACAATTCGATATGGACTAAGAGGGGGTGCATTAACGCCTAGCCAGTCATTGAACAGTGCATACAAGGGGAAACCCGTATTTGAAAGCGCACTGACAGTCTCAATCATATGAACAGTTACAGCATTTGCAGGGGTGTAATTTTAGTGGAACTCCATTGTTTATATATATATATATATATATATATATATATATATATATATATATATATATTAGAATTGGTTTTAATTATAAGTAAATAAGAATTTGTTCCAGTTTAAATAAATAGACATTTAAGTGACTGTTCACAGTAAGAATACATGTCTTGTTAGTATCCTAATTAGAATTGTATTAGAATCAATTGCAGCTAAATAGGTGAATATATATTTATAATATATTCAAAAGTGAAGGCGCCTAAATATGATGTACACAAATAAAGTGTACAAAAATGCACATGTAGAAATATTTTATATATCTCAATATCCTTGGTGCCCTCTTCAACAAAGGACAAGGATTTGAGATGTGCGTGATATAAATTCACAATTATATTTTTTATGTGATAGTTAACTGATACTGGATATATATATATGTGTGTACAATAGATATAAAAAACAATAAGATATATGTGAACTCTAATTGTCATAAAATACAGTGCCAAAAAGTGATATATATTGTGTGTCCTTCTAATAGAATCAATCAACCTCCAACAACAAACACAATGTTGCTAAGACAAAGTGACTATCAATGCGAGAGATGTTACAAACACACCATAGTAACAAGCGATATTAAAGACACATATTGGTGGAGGTATTGTATAGCAATACCGGATACATACAATAAGGTACCCAGGTACTATAGAGTATACGTATAGTCCTTATCCAAAGTTCATGTAATGGATATTCTTTCCTCCGGATGTCCACTAAATAGCGGGTATGCGGCAGCAAACACTCCTTCCAAGGCTGATGGCACCAGCGACGATCTGCAGATAGATGGGAGAGAAAAAAAGGAGGCGCCACAATAGTGTGAGATCGTAGATGTATGGGACCCCCACAAAACGATACAGGATCACTTACTAGATTATGAGCACTTGAGAAGTGCCACAGGTGCAGGCTGAACTATTAAAAGCTGTCCAGCGAGCTTATCCTCACGATCCAATGGCCCAAGGAAAAATTCGATTTCCCCCACATGTACTGGGGTCGGAAATGAGCCCAGTATTGGTATGAATATCCACTCGGGGCAAAAATACAGCTTATACAGAGCTGAAAGCTGGTTAAAAGTCAGAGCAGCTAATAAAAGCAAAAGTAAAAACAAGCGTGATGACAGATAGGTTAAAATATAACATATAAGTTTATTAAAACCTAATACACTACACGTTTCCCGGTCACAACAACCGTTTCATCAGGTGTCACACCTGATGAAACGGTTGTTGTGACCGGGAAACGCGTAGTGTATTAGGTTTTAATAAACTTATATGTTATATTTTAACCTATCTGTCATCACGCTTGTTTCATTCCTCACGCAGATGCGAAGAGGATTTAAAAATAACCCAAAATAAAATGTATGAGTTTGCCCAAAACCTAACCGCCTTAGATAAGCATAACATAGACTTACTAGCACAAATACAAGAGTTAAATAAACAGCTTGCGCAAAGCCAGAGAGAACTAAGTGATTTAAAAAGGTCATATAGGACCATAATGAAAACCCCTATGTTAACAGTGAGAATAATGCAGATAATGCTAACTCCCTTAGAGAACGCGTCAGGGACGAAGTGCAGAAATATATGGAAGAGTATAGACAAATGACCCCTATTGGGTCAGAAATAGATTTCCCAAATAGACAATCACCTCATGATGTAAATCCAGAGAACTGCTGTAACTCAGCTGGTGCGGGTGAGGGAAACTATATTAAGGAGTCCCAAAGCATGTCTAATAAGGTATATGATTCCCATAAAATAGTTACTTTCATAAAGGGTGCCGTACCTGTATTCTCCAACAAGGGAACAAACTCTGTAATTGATCATTTACAGGCCTTTGAAAATGCATTAGCTATAATGAATGTTACAAGTGAGAAATTAAAAATTAAACTTCTGCCCTGGGTATTTGACGGTAAACATCACAAATTCTTTACTTCACTAAAGGATATGAATATTCATTCCTGGAGTGAAATAAAACGACAATGCAGAAAAGAATTCGGGAAACATCGCACTAAAACTGCTGCGAAAATAGCTGTATATGGTTTAAAATGTAGTGCGAATCAAGGTCCCATCGAGTTCCTTCTGAATTGAAAAATTGCGTACATTATGGCTGAAGATAATCCCAGATTTGATTGCTCAGAATTTGTAAATTAATTTTTTGAAGCACTGCCTACACCCATCAAAATTAACTTAGCTAGAGATTTTGACTGCTCATTGGAATGGCTGATCAAAGAGAGTGCAAAGTTATACTCTATTCAGCAGTCCAGTGAACAGGGGGTTAAAAAGGAATCAAAACCCAAAATTGTGGCAGAAACTAGGGTGTCACCTAACACCCTCAATTTGGAGTCTAAAAAGAAAACCTACGCGGAGGAGGCCAGTCAAAACAGGCCATCTCCACAGAGGTTTAACTCTGCCCCTTCCCCCAACACGGGCTGAGGCGCAGAGAGACTATAACCAAAGTGGGGGACATAATCAGGTGAATAATTACTCACAAAGAGAATACTCACCAAATAATTGGTATCCGGGCAAGGGTAGATACAATGAATGGCAAAGATATTCTCAGGGTAAGCAGACACCCCAAGTATATAATGCTCCCCGAAGTACTAATGCTGAACAAGCTGAACCTCAGGGGCAACCATGCCAAAATAGAAATAGCAGCCCTGATTCTGAGGGAATCCAATGGTCCAGGAATCATTATTATGGGGCATCAAGAGATAGGCCCAGGGGTAGAGGTAGCTTGTACAATCAGGTAGATATGCTTTTTACCCAGCTAAATCGGTTGAGCGAACAACTCGCTAATATGAGTCAACCTTCTACGGCTCAGCAACCGAACAATACTTTTTTAGGGGTACAGCCAGTGGTCAGCAGTGGACCACAGGCACAGTCATAAATACTGCAGTATCACATGAAAGGGAGGGGAGAGATATACAAAATGTAATGATAAATGTCAATTATACTAATCATGTTATCTCCACACAGACTGAAAACGGACGATTTAGCTGTGATGACGAGCAACCTCGGCCTGAAAGCATTAACCAATCTTTCCCTTTGCAGTGTTCTCTTAACCTTATTTCCACAGATGCAGTACACAAGAATCCAGCCGACCCTGTCATAAAGGAGACCAGTAGGTATGAAATTCCTTCTGCACGGGAAAACATGGCGGATTCAGGTAACACGTGGAGATGCCCACAGATGTACAATAATGCAAATTTTATGTGTGAAATAGTAGAAACTGCAGGGAGATATTATGTATTAGCTGAGCTGCAAGATTCAGTCTCCAACCCTATCATGGGATTAATTGATACTGGGTCTCAGGCAACTATTTTATCCTACAGGTACTACACACAGCTAAATGAGCTAAGGTACTACACACAGCTAAATGAGCTAACACCCCACAAACCTAACATAAAATAATTTGATGGTTCTCTAATAGGAGTTGGGGGTGACTCGCTAAAAGTTTACGGTACTGCCTGGTTAAAATTTAAATTGGGGAACAGGGTCATAAGACACCCTGTCATTATAGTGGATCTGCCAACTGATCGGTTAATTATTGGTAGTGATCTCCTGAAGCGATTAAGCACCATAATTGATTGCATAAATAATGTAATTTGGTCGCAAGTTAAAAGGCCTATCAATTATGAGAAATCTGGTATATCTCGCCCCCGACATAACTGTCACGTGGTGGAAGAGAAACCAGATGCTGTGGAGATTCATTTCAGGAATAACTCTGAGGAGTGGCTCTGATGGTAATACTTTTAAAATTTCACCTGGAAAGATAGCGAATATTTCCTTAGACAGCGATGTATTAACCATATCTCTCCACAATACCTCGCAGTGATTGAGAGGGTTAAAGAGGATCTATTTATCCCTATACAAGTGCATGACCTTGGTAAAACCAAGTATGCTAAATTAAACTTAAAACAGGAAGCTAGCTATATAAGCGAAGGTTTATTAGCGCAGATAGCTGAACCTAAAGTGATTAAATATCTTTCTCCCCAAGACCTCTGTGTCAACGGCCTGGATGACAGGTTTGAAAGTTATAACATCACAGCTAAGTGCTTATTATCTATCTCTATAGGTAATTAGTCAGTGAAGCACCTGTTTTTAGTTTTAAATACTCCCCATAATCAAATATACATTGGCAATGATATCTTACATAGATATGCCATACAAATAGATTTGATTAACTTTTGCCGCTGGAGCAGGTTAAAGGGGGACCCTGAAGTATTTCAGGATGAAAGTGCAGCTCTGAAATCGAACCAGCAATTGCCATATGCTGTGAATATGCAGGTGTCTAGCGATGTTATAATTCCTGCCGGGGCTGATAATTTTCTTTTACCCTTACAGGTAAAGAGAGGTCAGAAATTAAAAACTTCTGAAACACTAATTTGCCTCTCCCATAGAATACAAAATCTGGGTGTTATTATGGCCCACACTCCTTTGGTGAATATTGGAACTATTCCAATACATATTATTATGCATAACATGACCCCACAGGATATAACATTATCCAAGGGAACTACTATAGGATATGCGCTGGAATCAAGTTATTACACTTTTGGATTCCAGAATAATATAATTGGGCTAATACCTGAAGGATACTTAACTGAAGAACAATTAATAGAACAATCCTTTGCATCTATGCCAGAGGGTCTATTTACAATTCAGTCTATTTATCCCTTCAGCTCAGAGGAAGGCATCTGTAAAATTGAGGAAGCCTCTCTAGTGTTTGATCAGCCGATCAAGCAGCAAGATTACCCCAATACTCAGAGTCATGGGGGCAATGTAAATTATAATCAAGGGGATCTCACCTCTAGGTTGGAAGAAGCCTATGAGATAGGACAGCCTGAAATCTTTCCAGGATTTCAGCAAATAGTCGAAGAGCAAATATCCTTAGCTAATGGCTGTTCCAGCGATAATGAACGCCAACAGCTGCGAGAACTCCTGATGGAGTACAAGGATATTTTTGCTAGGGATTCTTATGACTGTGGTACAACAGACTTGCACATTGCAAGAATCCAAACAGATCCCGATGCACCACCTGGCTTTGTTAAACAATACAGACTTCCTTTAGCCTCATATGATTCTCTTGCAGAAATCATAAGGAACTTGGAAGAAAGGGGTATCATACGACAGGTGCACAGCTCTTATAATAATCCTATTCTAGGTGTTCTTAAGCCAAATGGACAATGGCGTTTGTGTGCTGACTTAAGACAGTTAAACAAACGAGTGTACATGTCTGGCTGGCCTGTGCTATATATTGATCAGTAATTGCAAAAGACAAATACCTGTAAAACACAGTTTAGCTGCCCTGAAGTAAGAGGTTAGTTCCAAAGACCTCTAGAATATTAATGCAAAAGGAAATGAGGGAGCGCTAATAGAAGCTACTGTGAAGAGTGGCTAAAAAGAAATTAATGAGATGAATATATATCAATTGATAAAATAAGTAATATTTAATAGAAACTCATATAAAATTCATTGGAGGTCATTTACATAAACATAAAATGTAATTATTTCATGACAGTGACCACCGGTGGTTGGAAATATTAGAAATAATGGATGCAAAGAAATAAAAAATATATATGCGCAAAAAAATTATGGTGAGAAAAAATATGTATATCCAAAAGAGAGACGAAAGGTTAAAAATATGGTAAAAAATGAAAGAGAGATTTAAAATTAAATATCCATGAACGTAAAAGTTAATAAATCTTGTTTGGAAGGAGGAGCGGATCCAATGTGAAAAATGAGGCTGAGGTAGATTATACAAACAATGTTTGGTTAAGACAAATATTGCAACTCTGCCCACAGTGGGAAACGACTCACCCAGAATACGAAGCGATGTATTTGTGCTTCTCCGTGTGTTGTACTCCAGTTCTCTGAACTTCACGTCTTGACCCCTTGAAGCGTGCAGTCAGCTTTGAAATAGGCTGTGTTGTTCTGGAATGTATTCGGATAGATCTCCGTTCCACGGCGTGTAGGCGGTCACGTGATAATTCGCTGGCCAATCAGAAGCACGGATTACCGGGTGGTCTTTGAGTCTTTGAAATGTGGCAGTTGTGAGTTGCAAATAGGTTGTTAATAACGGACCAAAAGTATCGGACCAAAAGTAACTATGTTACAATTCCGCCAGGACTGTATTGGTGGATGGATGAAAATGATGTTACAGAGCGCTCTGTGTATCGTTCTCAATTTTTCATTCAAAACAATCCAGGTAGTAGATATGGATAAATGTCGGGTCAACACGTTTCAGCTGTTTGCAGCCTTTATCAAGATCTCTCTTTTGGATATACATATTTTTTCTCACCAGAATTTTTTTACACATATATATATTGACCAGTGCCTAGCACAAATGCAGGGATCCAAAATATTCACTGCCATTGATTGTGCGCAGGGATATTGGACCATAAAGGTACATGAGGAGGACCAGTATAAGCTAGCATTCTCATTCCAAAAGGTCCAATATGCATTTCAGAGACTCCCTTTTGGATACATAAATTCTGGACATGAGTTTGCTGTATTCATGCATAAGGCTATGCCTGATGCACTGGAAAGGGGGGGACCTTATCTTTTTGTTGATGATGTTTTGATCAAAAGCACAGACTTTGAAAAACACATCGCAGAGCTTAAACACGTCCTCAGCCAACTTTAAAGGGCAGGTGTCAAATTATCCCTACAAAAAGCTCAATGGTGCCGCACTCGTGTAAACTTCCTGGGACATGAAGTTACTTCTGAAGGACTAAATCCTCAGAAGAAAAAGGTGGAAGCTATAGTAAATTCTAAAAACCCAACTAACTTAAAGGAATTGAGATCCTTCCTGGGTATGACAAATTATTCTCGCAAATTCATTGATAATTATGCAGAATTAGTTAAACCACTACTACTTCTTCTAAAGAAGGATGTGAAATGGCACTGGAGTGAGTCTCAAGAGACAGCCATAAAAGAGCTTTAAAGAAAACTCACTCAAGCACCTTGCTTAGCGTACCCTGAAGGTGGTAAACCTTTATTCTTAGAGACAGGTTACACGGATGCTGTTTTATACCATAAGCATGATAATTTAAGCAAAGCCATTGCTTATGCGTGCAAAACTCTATCCCAGTAGAAATAAAATTTAGCGATTGCAAAAAAGCCCTCTTATCTACTGTATGGGCTCTACAAAATTTCCACAGCTATATACAGGGCGATAAAATTATTGTAGAAACGGCCCTCCAGCCTTTGCGATATTTGCAAAGTGAGAGAATAAAAGATGGGAATCTGTCTAATAGCCGCGTAACAGCGTGGACTCTTTCCTTACAGGGCTGGCCCTTAGAAATATGCTATAAGCAGAATAAAAGAATCCAGTCGCCGACTGTACTGCTAAGGATCCTGAGGAAGAATTATCAGAAGATGATTTTCTGGAGGAACAATTGCTTTCCCCATATAAAATGTACAATGAGGAAAATTGTCAAACATTACCTTGGGTATATGTTGATGGTTGTTCTTACCATGC
The DNA here is from genome assembly GCF_027579735.1 of Bombina bombina. Classification (NCBI taxonomy): domain Eukaryota; kingdom Metazoa; phylum Chordata; class Amphibia; order Anura; family Bombinatoridae; genus Bombina; species Bombina bombina. The sequence goes on along the minus strand of NC_069505.1, from coordinate 139,300,078 downwards.
CACTATTGATAATGAGCGCAGACTAGTCGCTGGCATTGGTATAACTTGGGCGAACGGATTCTCAAATATATCTGTAGGTTTTAACATTGGACCAAGATCCAGTCAAGTTGCAGAACTCAAATGGCTATTGAACATGATATTCATGAATTTGTGATCATAACTGACTCAAATTATGTGCGTGACAGTTTTGTTGAATACCTGCCAACTTGGAAAAGAAATGACATGCAGAAAAGCAATAACAAACCAGTGAAGCATGGCAAGTTGTTCTGCGAGATTGATAATCTGGTGGTATCCAATGATTTAACCATACACTGGAAAAAGACCAAGGGTTATTCCAGGGTTCTAGGTCCTGATAAGGAAGGCAATGATCTTGCAGATTCATTAGCCAAACAAGGAGCCATAACTGGAGAACTCCTTAATATTGACCACTTAATGGGTGCAATTCAGGTAGAAGCCATTACCAGAAACAAAGCTAAACAACAGAGTGAGCCTAACCTGGTACAATGGAGTCAGGATTCTCCTAGCGAGGACCTGATCACTAGTCAAAAAGGAGACCCCATTGTAGGCATCTTCTATAAACACATAGAAGATCCTGAAAGCAACCCCATCTCAAAAGATGATTGTATTGGCAAAGAAGATCTTAGAATCTTAATGAAATCCCGATCACAATTCAAGTTACAGGAGGGTTTGTTAATTAGAACCTCCAAAACTGGCATCCAGCAATGGGTAGTACCCACCAAATTCAGAGGTCTAATGCTTCAACATGCACATGATGCTCCCACATCTGGTCATCGTGGTGCCAAACTCACATATGAAATATTGCGTGATTACGCTTTTTGGCCACACATGTTGAAAGATGTTCAAACCTACTGTCAAGGGTGTTTAATCTGTCCACAGTTCCAACCCACTGCGCCAACGCATAGAGCGCCATTGCAGAAAAGGGGGATGGTAATGCCATGGTCAGATATACAAATTGATTTTATTGGTCCAGTAACAAGGTCATCAAGAGGTAACAAATATATGTTAACAGTGACATGCCTGTTCACTAAATGGGTAGAGTGCATCAGTGCACCTAACAATAGTGCTGAAACATGTGCAGTATTGCTCATCAACCATGTGTTTTCCAGATTTGGTTTGCCCCAAAGAATCGAGTCAGATCTGGGAACCCACTTCACTAGCGAAGTGATGACCAAAATGTGGAAAATACTAGGGGTAAAAAGAAAGCTCCATATTGCTTATAGAGCTGCCTCAAGTGGTGGTGTAGAGCGTTAAAACCAGTCCATTGTTAAAATCCTCAAAAAGTTTGTGAGTGAAACGGGTAAAGACTGGGATGTAAAACTACCTCTAGTCTTAATGGCATTAAGAGCAACTCCAAGTAGTGCTACCAAGATGTAACCTTTTGAACTGATCACTGGTAGAAGAATGGTTATACCTCAGCATCTGCTGTACCGTACATCAGACCAAAACTTGATAAACGCTGCCAATACCCATCAATATGTGGAGAACCTAAGAAAGCACCTGCAATATGCATTTGCATTTTCTCAAAGGAACTTAGAGAAAGCTGCAACTGCCACTAAAACCTATTATGATCTCAAAACGTCCAAAAAGGAATATGAAATAAATGATAAAGTTTATCTTTATAACTTTGGAAGAGATCAGGTTAGGGAGAAGAAATTTCTTCCCTTATGGAAAGGTCCTTTTGTCAATACTGACAAAATATCTCCAGTGGCCTATAAAATACAGATCCCTAAAAATGAAAGTTTCATAGATAAATGGGTCCATATCAATCAGTTGCAAGCATGCCATCCTAGGTCCCAACTACAAGTCATAGAAGGAGAATGAAGTGTCATATCCCCAAATGAAATAAAGACGTACTGTAGCTTAAAGATGCCTAGCTGATAAACATGAAGGCTCAAAAATTACAGACTTTCTACATAGAAGGCTGTCTATGATGTGTACGGTCAACACACTCACCAAGTACCACTGACTTTAAGCCAATTCAAATACATGTGTCCTACATCTATGTGAAGTTGGAAGGGGGATTTATGTCAGGGTACAGGTAAATTACATATATATATATATATGTAATAATATATATATATATGAAATTAAATAATACAAGAGAATGTGTTTCTATATGAAGCCATATTTTTATCAGATATTATTAAAATAGGATTGAAATTCTGATGTCAGGAATTTACTCAAAACCCACGTGATTTAAATACACATCTCAAGACTCAATTGCAGACAGGATGTCTCCAGAAACTTTAACACTAATACATTTGCTCTTTAATTGGAAGTGCAAAAATTCAGAGCACTCTTTACCCCATACAGTGAATGAAGACGAAGTGTCTGGAATATCCTATTGAGGCCTAATGAGATGGAGATTAGAATGCTGGAATCTCAAAGGTACATACCCAAATATGGGCTTCCTGCCTGCTAGAGGATTTCTGCCTGGGAAAGGGGTCTGAGAACACAGGCATATTAAGGAAATTATGGCTTTTGACAGCTACCTGTTAAGTGACCCCTGTGAACTAAAGACACATGTTAAGATGTAACTTTGAAATACAGCAAATAAACATTTTTGAATGTATGCCTCAGAATGTATTAAATATAGAAATTTGGGAGATTGTCTAATTTTCTAATATTACATGGGTATTTGCTAAGCTTGGTAGGTGACTATTTTAATCGGTCTAAAATGTTTAACTGTGTCAGAATAATAACCTCTGTATTGTTTTTATTTTTCAGACATATCATTTCAGATCTGCATAGACAGGATTCATACATCCAGGATTTATTAGAAATGTGAAATATGGTATATTCATGTTGGAATACAATGCAGTACTGAATATAAAATAGGCTGTTATTTGTATATAAATGCCAGGATACTGATAAAATTGTAATGGATTTTAAGCTTAATAATTAGCAGTATAATTATTTTAATGTAAAGTAATATTAAAAAAAATTTGATGTTTCATATTAAAATAATCAGGAAAATGATGTGATACTACCCCATCTACAATTAATATTGTAATTTATTAATGACATAAATTACAATATGTTTAATAGGGAGAATTGAATTAACAGTGTACTTATTTTAATATAATATAATGGTGTTTGGTATAGAAATAATCAGAGAATTGACATGAGGTTATCCTGCCTGGAATTCGGATTGTAAGTTATTAATGCCAGAAATTATGGCATTTATTACACATTTTAAAGAAATATTTTCTTTCACTGTCTAGAAATGGTTAAATGTATTGCTGTGTTGTGTGTCTGCTGCCCCCGAATGGCCAGAATCCAATACGACAGTCAAGGGATTTAACTGTTAAAAGATGCGTTTCCATAGTGACCATGCTCAGCTCCGTAAGGGCCAATCCGATTAGATATTCCAGATACCCAATCAGAAGGGACAAGCACGAAGGGCCACCCATATTCTCACCTATGTTGGAAACTTTTTTTTTTTTTAATTTTTAAATTCTTTATTAGAAAAATTGTATAAAATGTACAAAAAAAAAGATAAGAGTGTGAGCAAAACTTCAAACACATAACAAGAAAAAAAAGTCATTTGGGATATTATTACATCTATAAAAATAGTTAACCATCAGTGATTTATGGTACCCCACTGTTCCCCCTTCTTTCGCTTCACTCTCTTTCCACTATAATTCAACAATCTTAAATCAAGACGCTAAATATCTGGAAACTTATATAAGTAAAAGCAAGAGAGAGAAACAGGACAGATTATTTTCTGAGCTAACTTGTAACTGGTGTGTTGGGCGTGAAAAGTACCATTACTCTGGCAAAGCTAGTCTACATTTTCTCATTGATTGCAAAATATACTTATTGGTAATTCTGAGGTGAGATTAAAACCTGCTGAGAGATATTGGATATCGATTGGTGTTCATCCTGGTAAAGTATTAAAAGATTGTGGCAGATTGAAGAGAGCAAATTTTGTTTTTAAACTGTATTTCATAGCCTTGAATAGCTCTTAGCTTGCCTTTTGTATGCAAAACATTTAAAGTAAACATTCATTGTTGCTGTATACAAACAGACTTAAAGAAATAATTTGTATTTTAAAGCTAGTATTTCATAGCCTGTGTATTGTTAAACTAATGCTACATTTTAAATTGTTTATCTGTGCAAAACATAGAATATATATATATATTTATCTTAGAATTGGTTTTAATTATAAGTAAATAAGAATTTGTTCCAGTTTAAATAAATAGACATTTAAGTGACTGTTCACAGTAAGAATACATGTCTTTTTAGTATCCTAATTAGAATTGTATTAGAATCAATTGCAGCTAAATAGCCGAATATATATTTATACAGTATTGCCCTATTGTTTACTAAGCACTGTTAGAATTGTACTGTTTGGATGTTAGTAGTTAAAGATCTTAGGCGTGATCCGATAAAGATTGTAGTTTGCGGCGCAAGCGAGGGAACCCCTGCCACCCGCAGTTTCAGCTTGCAACTCGAGCTATCCTATATACGGCGCCGTCAGAGGCTAAAGTGCCGTAAGTCTCACAAACCAGCGATGTCCAGAAATCTGCGTAAGTACAAATTTCTGGAGTCGCCAGTGACTTATGGCACTTTAGAAACTGCCGGCGCCTACAAAACCTGACTAAAGTTATAAAATCACCCGTACTGTCTAACACGCCTCCCTAACATAACCCGACACGTCTAACCCTCTATCTGCTATCCCCCCTCACTATCCTAACAATAAAATATGTATTAACCCCTAAACCGCCGCTCCCGGACCCCGCCGCCAGCTATATTAAATCTATAACCCCCTAATGTGAGCCCCTACCCCGCCGCCATCTATACCTACCCCCTAAAGTAAGCCCCCTACCCCGCCGCCATCTATCTTACCTACCCCCTAAAGTGAGCCCCTACCCTGCCACCATCTACCTTACCTACCCCCTAAAGTGAGCCCCCTACCCCGCCGCCATCTATCTTACCTACCCCCTAAAGTGAGCTCCTACCCCGCCGCCATCTATTTTAAAAATATTAACCCCTAATTTAATCCCCCTACACCGCCGCCAGCTATATTAACTATATTAACCCTAATTATATTAGGGTTAATATAGTTATTATATTATATATAGTAACTATATCAACCCTAATTATATTAGGGTTAATATAGTTAATATCGTTATTATATTATATATATTAACTATATCAACCCTAATTATATTAGGGTTAATATAGTTAATATCGTTATTATATTATATATATATATTAAGTATAATAACCCTATCTAACTCTAACATCCC
>NC_069505.1:139217302-139287302 GCF_027579735.1 Bombina bombina | reverse complement strand
TCCCAGGGAGATGGCAAATGTCAATGAAAACTTGACCCAAGGAGACGACCATAGAGGAGGAAAACAATTTCAACCTCAAAATCTTGCCCCTCAGAAATGACAAATGGCAGCAAAACAATTTTACTTAATAAACTTTCCCCTCGGAGGCGGCAAAATGTAGAAGAGGGAAGGACCTCCGCACCACCCTTCCTTCGCAAGCAGGGAAGGCACCACAATTACCGGGATGGCCAGAGAGGGGAAGGTTTCCTCCCAGGAGGTCAAGCAGTCAAAACAGTCCACGTTCACCAGGGGGAAGCACTTCTCCCAGGGCACAGGTCAGCATCACAGGGGCACCCACTGGGGGTAAGGGCACAGGGGACCCTCTTCGACCCTTCTCTCCCCCTCTGGCGGCTGTCACCTCTCCGCACCATGTCCCATCAGCACTCCGCTCATGGGCCACCTCGGTCACGTTGCTCCCATTTTCTTCCCGGTGGTGGGTGGTCGGAATAGTCCTCGTTCACCAGGGGAGCACTTCTCCCGGGCACAGGGTGGCATTGTGGGGGGTCCAGGCCGGCACAGGGGATCCCCTTCCAGGGCCCTCTCTTAGACCAGTCTCTCACCATTTACCCTTCAGCAGGGCCGATCCAAGGACTGGGGTACGGTTTTGGTCTGATAAATGCACGCTGTTATGTATACCGGGAAGGAGGGGTTAAATTCCCACACCCCTACTCCTACCTCCCCTGTTCTTTCTCAGTGGTTTTAGGCTCCTCAGAGCAACCGTGATCTCTCAGAGTATGTCCACCTAATCTTGAAAGAGCTGGTCTCTGTCCAAACTATCCCTCTCCGGCCAGCCCCCGCACCCTCCTGGACACTTTACCTCCGGTCACTTCGAAGGCCCCTTCCCCAGAACTCCACTCTCTTGGGGATTGGTGCCCTGTGGGGAGGGCAAGAGGTGAGTCAATTGCCGGAGGTGAGCACCATTTGGAACTATTCAACAGACCACCCTTTGGCTGGCTGGATCTATGGAACCGCATCAGCTTGGATCCCTGGGCCCCTTCATCCCAGGTCGCTCCAGCGGTCCTTTGTCCCAGAGCTCTGCTCTTTGGGGAACAAAATAGAACAGAGAGATCAGTCTGTGAATATGTCACTCCCTTAATATCTCAAGGAAGGGATGACTTAAGAAATGTCACATTAGAAAGTATAGAGGAAAGCACACCAAGTAACAGCAGAAAGCACATGAAAATTAAATGTATGACAACAAATGCAAGAAGCATGACAGGTAAAATGGGGGAGCTGACACTCTTAGTTGCAGAAGAGGACTATGATGTTATCAGTATAACTGTAAGGGTTACTATATCTTTAAGACAATTCTTCAAAGTGATTGTCTCCTATTGGCCAATTCCCCTTTAAAACACTGCAGCAACTAAGCAGCATTGCTTAGTTATTCTACTCGTTTCATTACGAACACCTGAGTACCAAGCCTCTATCTCAGCTTCCCAGGAAGGAACTTTTCGTCTCTGCACAGAGATCTGTGTTTTCTACCAGCACTAACCTTAGGATTGGATTCTACTTCTTGTTCCTACCTGAGTCCAGCTCTAAAGGAATCTCTCTCTCACCCTGGGAATTGCTTATCAGGACTTTCGTTAAAAAGCAAGTATTAAATTTTCCTTTCCGTTTTTCTATCTAAAGGTAAAAGAACTACATTTCCCAGAAGCGATTGGACATTCGCCGGTACTTCCGGTTTAGCGCATTCACTCGAGCAGCAGCTACGGAGTTCTCTCTGCAGTGTGGTGATACAAACAGCCTCCGTTTTCAGCCCTATATCAGGTACCAATTTAAATCTCAACCTCCTCAAGGGTATCAATATTAACTAGCAGGAATTATCAGTGTATTATGTGGACAGTAGTTTTCCTTGTAATCTCTGCATATATGTTGTTAATCAATATGCCAAGGAGTTAGAGAGTTCACCTGACTAAAGAGATCACTCATAACAATTAACCTCTTCATTACCTGTTATTATTATACATTTACCATATTCAGGAGATTGGTAACTAAACAAATCATTCTATAATAATTTCACCTATATTACTACGATTACCTTAAACCAAATTGGGTAATTTAATATAGAGGTGATACAAATTACTATCTTTAAAATTAACTGTGACCAAGTACACTTCACATTGATATCTGTACTTTGTGTTCCTTAAAGGGGAAATCCTTACATAATAACTAAGCCTAAAAGCATGGAACCAACAGATATTCCACAAATTGTGTATAATTTATCTCAAAAGGTGGATCAGTTGTCGCAAGCAGTCCACGACCTACAAATTGAGAACCAATCATTAAGAGCTATAATAAGGGACTCAATATCACCTAGATCATCACAACATGACAACAGCCCAGAACCCCAAGTTATGCTCCCAGAACCTTTTGCTGGAAACCGCAAACATTACAGGCAGTTTAAGAACTCCTGCCAACTTTTATTCCAGTTAAAACCTAGGACCTATCCTACCGAGAGGGTTAAGGTTCTAAGTATTATTTTCTTTTTGAAAGGTGAACCCCGTTCATGGGCTGATAATTTATGTGAAACAGAAGATCCCCTATTAGGGTCCCTTGATGAATTCTTTGCTGCACTTGATGATTTATACCAAGATAAAGATGTCCAACTAACAGCTGAATCCTCCATGAGGAATTTAAAACAGGGTAAGAGGCCTGTTGAAGACTATGTTGCTGATTTTAAGTTGTATGCCTCTGACTCTCAATGGAGCCAAGTAGCACTACGCAACCAGTTCAGACTTGGACTTGCTGACAGCTTAAAAGATGAGCTTGCCAGGGTCGAGCTACCCAAAACTTTGGATGCATTAATGAGAACCGCCACGCTATTGGATCGCAGACTGCGTGAAAGATGTGCTGAACGCTTTTCTACTGATACCCGTCCTAAAACCTATACTGGTCAACCTTCGAGGGAGACTACTTCCAAAATGAAATCGACTGAACAACCTATGGAGATAGGTAAAGCCAGAGGTCCATTAACCCCCGAGGAAAGACTTCGTCGAAGAATCAAATCATTATGTATGTATTGTGCCAACCCACTACATTCTGTCCAGGATTGTCCCATCCTCCAAAAGAACAAAAAAAGTAAGTCAGGTTATTCTTGTACTACTATATTAAATGTACATAAACCAGCTTATTTCACTCTATCCCTTTTTCTACAGTGGGAACAAAACCATCTGAAGATTGACGGAATCATTGATTCAGGAGCATATGGAAACTTTATTGATTTTCAAATTGTTAAGATTAATAAAATACCTCTTATTCGCAAAACTAAACCCATTTGTGTCTGTGTGATTGATGGCTCTCCCATAACAACTGGTCCTATAACACATCAAACCATACCTATTCAAATGTCAATATTAGGTCATACTGAAATGATTTCCTTTGATGTGTTACCATCCCCTAATTTCTCAATAGTCTTAGGAATTTCATGATTACAATTACATAACCCACTAATACAATGGTTACCTACACAATTAGAGTTTAAGTCACAATACTGTTCACAACATTGTGCTAAAGACAAATTGTGCTTCAATGTAGACACGTTAGAGCATACCATACCTAAAGAATACATTGAGTTTTTAGATGTATTCAGTAAAACTGAAGCAGAGAATTTACCACCGCATAGACAGTATGACTGTCCTATCGATCTACAACCGGGAGCAGCAATCCCTGTCGGTCACCTCTACCCCCTTAGTCAGCCAGAACTTGAACACCTTAAGACGTATTTAGAAGAAAACCTCAGGAAAGGATTCATCAGAACATCAACCTCACCTGCAGGAGCTGGCATGTTTTTCGTTCGCAATAAGGATTCGACCATCAGACCTATCATAGATTATCTGCAATTAAATAAGGTAACAATAAAAAATCACTATCCGTTACCGTTGATTCCGGAACTCATTGAGAGGCTATCTGAAGCCTCTATCTATACCAAGCTGGATTTAAGAGGAGCATTTAACCTCATTAGAATCAAAGAGGGGCATGAATGGCTTACTGCACTTACATTTAGAACCAGGTATGGCCTATATGAGTACCTGGTTATGCCTTTTGGTTTGTGTAATGCTCCTGACACCTTCCAGCATTTTATTAACGATGTTTTTCATGATCTACTTGACACCAATGTTGTTATCTACTTGGATGACATCCTTATTTATTCCAAATCTTATACAGAACACGTAGAACAAGTTAAAGAGGTACTCCGTAGATTAAGAAAACATAAATGATATGCTAAACCGGAAAAGTGTCTCTTTCACACTGACAAAGTAACTTTCCTTGGATACCACATATCTCCAACTGGAATCAAAATGCAACAAGAAAAGGTTGATGCAGTATCCTCCTGGGCTAAACCCAAAACCAGAAAAGACCTCCAAAGATTCCTGGGATTTTCAAATTATTACAGGAAATTCATAAAAGACTTCTCCAAGGTAGCAAAACCTCTAACCAGATTGACCAGTACTTCCATCCCTTTTCAATGGACAGAAGAAGCTAATTCAGCATTTGAAAATTTAAAGTGCCTATTCACTACAGCACCAATACTGAAATACCCAAATCCATCCTTTTATTACATCTTAGAAGTTGATTCATCAGACTTTGCAATTGGAGCTGTACTATCGCAACAAGCAAATCTAAACAGTCCTCTACATCCCATCTCCTACTATTCAAAAATGATGTCACCTGCAGAAAGGAACTACCCAATATGGGAAAAGGAACTTTTGGCTATAAAACTTGAAGCACTTGAATATTGGAGACATCTCTTGGAGGGCACAACATACCCAATCAAAATATACACAGACCAAAAAAACCTTCAGTACTTACAAAGTAACAAAACATTATCCGCAAGACAGGTCCGTTGGAGCTTATATTTCTCAAGATTCTCTTTCAATATAATTTATAGACCTGCTAACAAAAATGGTAAGGCAGACGCCCTCTCAAGATTACCAAACAAACCGGACATTCAAGGTACTCCTTCAGACATTATACCAAAAGCCAGATTTATTGGACTCACCAATTCCTTTCTGGGACATAAAGACACAAACTAGTAAAGAAATCGATCAGGATCAATCAACCCTCCAAAAAAGATCTGGAATTTACTATCATAAAAAGAAGATCTATATACCAGTTTCAATGAGACTCACCCTCCTACAAAACTACCATGATACTCCTTTATCAGGACACCCAGGAATACAACGAACTCTGGAACTTCTCAAAAGGACTTACTGGTGGCCAAAGATGAGAGAAACCGTACAACAATACATCCAAACATGTATAACATGCAACACCTGTAAAATTGAAAGGAAACCCCCATGTGGTTTGCTCATGACATTACCCATACCCACAAAACCTTGGCAACACTTGTCAATGGATTTCATTGTAGATCTACCTCCATCAAAAAATCAAACTACCATTTTCGTAGTTGTGGACATTTTCACTAAAATGGCCCATTTCTTGCCTTTCCACAAACTCCCTACCTCAGCAGAAACATCTCAACTCTTCCTTGACAACATAATAAAACTTCACGGAATTCCTTCCATACTCACAACTGACAGAGGTACTCAATAATTTACTCCAGAGTTTGGTCAAACTTATGTAAACTCACTCAGATTGACCACAGATTTTCTACCTCATTCCACCCACAAACAAATGGACAGGCTGAACGTGTAAATCAGTGGTTGGAGCAATACATACGCTGTTTCTGTTCCTATCATCAAGATAACTGGACAGATTACATATCCACTGCAGAATTCGCATATAACAACTCAGTCAATACTTCTACAAAGGTCACTCCGTTCTACGCTAACTATGGTTACCATCCCACCTTCCTCCTGGATTCCAATACTGAGTTAAATTTTCCTCTAGTCGATGACTTACATAATTCATTAATTGATCATTTCAACTTCATACGTCAAAATATTGAGAACTCTCAAAATACTCAGAAGAAATACTATGATTTACGTAGGAGAGATCCTCCTCATTATTCAATAGGAGAGAAGGTTTGGTTATCTACAAAAAACTTGAAGTTACAACTACCCAGCAAAAAATTGGCGACTCTCTTCATTGGTCCTTACCAAATCAAAAGAATAGTTAATCAGAATGCAGTCACCCTCGATCTCCCTGACAGCCTTCGGATACATCCTACTTTACATGTATCACTTTTGAAGCCCTACAGGGATCAGAGGGATACTACTGTTCTTCTTCCCCCTCCTTCGGTCTTATTGGACCCGGATGAGTTTGAGGTCCAATCTATTCTAGATTCCAGATTATGTCGGGGTTCTTTACAATACCTAGTCCGATGGAAGAATTTTTCCTCTGACGATGATTCATGGGAACCAGCTTCTAATATTAAGGCACCCAGGTTGATATCTGTTTTCCATCGCCGACACCCTGATAGTGACTGTCTCCTATTGGCCAATTCCCCTTTAAAACACTGCAGCAACTAAGCAGCATTGCTTAGTTATTCTACTCGTTTCATTACGAACACCTGAGTACCAAGCCTCTATCTCCTCTATCTCAGCTTCCCAGGAAGGAACTTTTCGTCTCTGCACAGAGATCTGTGTTTTCTACCAGCACTAACCTTAGGATTGGATTCTACTTCTTGTTCCTACCTGAGTCCAGCTCTAAAGGAATCTCTCTCTCACCCTGGCAATTGCTTATCAGGACTTTCGTTAAAAAGCAAGTATTAAATTTTCCTTTCCGTTTTTCTATCTAAAGGTAAAAGAACTACATTTCCCAGAAGCGCTTGGACATTCGCCGGTACTTCCGGTTTAGCGCATTCACTCGAGCAGCATAACTGAAACTTGGTGGGATGATTCACATGACTGGGCAGTTAGATGGGTATACATTATTTAGGAGGGACAGGAATAATAAAAGGGGTGGAGGAATCTGCATGTATATTAAACCTAACCTTAAACCTTCAATAAGGGAAGATATTTATGATACAAGTGACAATGTAGAGACCCTGTGGGTTGAAATAAAGAGTGGGGGGGGGGAAATCCTAAAAAAATATTACTAGGAACATGCTACAAGCCTCCCAACATTAGTGACCCGGAGGAAACTCAATTACTTATCCAAATAGGTAAGGCTGCTAATAACAGTGCTGTAATTATGGGAGATTTTAACTACCCTGATATAAACTGGGCCAATGAAACTAGTAATTCAGCTAAGGGGGATAGATTTTTAAATGTTCTCAGGGATAACTTCTTGTCACAATTAATAGAGGAGACAACTAGGAGTAAAGCTATATTGGATTTAGTGCTATCAAACAATACAGATATAATATCAAACATAGAAGTTAAAGAACATTTGGGTAACAGTGATCATAACATGGTCACATTTGAAATCTCTTTTCATATGCAGTGTTTTAAAGGTTTAACTAAGACTTTTAATTTCAAGAAAGCAAAATTCAACGATTTAAGGAAATCATTAAATAATATAAATTGGGACAATGTATTTTCTAATAAAAATACAGAGGATAAATGGATAATATTTAAAAATTTGTTAAATAAATATACATATCAACACATACCATATGGTTATAAAAATAAAAATAAAAAAACAAAGCCGTTATGGCTAAATAAAAATTTGTTAAGAGAAATTAGGAAAAAACGTAGGGCATTTAAAATATTAAAAGAAAATAGTACAGACTCAACATACAATATTTATAAGGAATGTAACAAAGCATGCAAAAAAGCAATCAAATTAGCCAAAATTGAAAATGAAAAATGAATTGCCAAGGATTCTAAGTCTAACCCTAAAAGGTTCTTTAAGTACATAAATAGCAAAAAATCTAAGAAGGATAATATAGGTACATTAAAATGCGTGGAGGGTAGCATGATAAATAATGACAGGGAGAAGGCTGAGGTACTAAATCAGTTTTTTTCTTCAGTATACACAAGAGAGGAACCATTGAATGATACTTTGGAACAGAATAGAACATGCCAGTACCACTAACTGGGTTTTGTTTAGAGGATATCAGGAAAAAACTGGAAAATAATAAGGTAAATAAAACTCCAGGCCCAGATGGAATACACCCAAGGGTGTTAAGGGAATTTAGCACTGTTATAGACAAACCTTTACTCTTAATTTTTCAAGACTCATTATCCTCAGGCATGGTACCCCAGGATTGGCGTAAAGCTGATGTGGTGCCACTCTTCAAAAAGGGAAGCAGGGATGATCCAGGAAGCTATAGACCAGTTAGTCTGACATCAATAGTGGGGAAGATATTTGAAGGGATTATAAGGGATTATATTGATGAGCATATTCGTGTAAACAAGATTATGAGTTCTAATCAGCATGGCTTTAGGAGAAATAGATCATGTCAAACTAATCTAATTAGATTCTACGAGGAAGTAAGTAAAAATATAGATAAAGGGGAATCAGTTGATGTGATATACTTAGATTTTGCAAAGGCATTTGATACAGTGCCACATGAGAGATTAATGCACAAAATTAAGGGACTGGGAATAGCTGAAAATGTTAGCTCATGGATAAATAACTGGATAAAAGATAGGGAGCAACGAGTAGTAGTAAATGGATCATACTCAGATTGGACAAAGGTAATCAGTGGCGTCCCCCAGGGATCAGTACTGGGCCCTGTTCTTTTTAATATTTTTATAAATGACTTGGAGCAAGAATTAAATAGCGACATCTCTATTTTTGCTGATGATACTAAGTTAAGTAAGGTCATTAGGTCAGAGCAGGACGAACTCTTTTTACAAAGGGATTTGCTAAAATTAGAACTATGGGCAAGTGTATGGAAAATGAGATTTAATACGGAAAAATGCAAGGTTCTACATTTTGGAAGTAAAAATAAGCAGGCTACGTATTTTTTAAATGGGACAAGACTTAGCCAAACACAGGAGGAAAGGGATTTGGGAGTAGTAATAGATAACAAGCTAAAGATGGGTGCACAATGCAGGGCAGCGGCTTCAAAGGTTAATAAGATACTAGCATGTATTAAAAGAGGCATTGATTCAAGGGAGGAAAGCATAATTCTGTCATTATATAAAGCCCTGGTAAGACCTCACCTTGAGTTTGGAGTGCAGTTCTGGGGACCGATTGCTAAAAAATATATTGCAGAACTAGAAAAAGTTCAGAGAAGGGCCACAAAGCTAATAAGGGGATTGGAGAAATTAACCTATGAGGAGAGGCTAGCCAAACTGGGTCTGTTTTCTTTAGAAAAAAGGCGCTTGAGAGGTGACATGATTACTTTATATAAATATATTCAAGGCCCATATACAGAGATGGCAGAAGCTCTGTTTATTCCAAGAAAATTGTTTCTGACAAGAGGTCATAATTTAAGGTTGGAGGAAAGGAGATTTATTCTCCTGCAATGGAAAAATTTTTTCACTGTAAGAGCAATAAAATTGTGGAACTCATTACCAAAGGAGGTAGTGAATGCCAATACCATAGATACATTTTAAAATAGTCTGGATAAATTTCTGTATATAAACAAAATTAATGGATATGATTGCTAGTATTAAATGGGTCACATTTTAATGAGGTTATTTAAGCTTAACTGGAGCTTTTTGAAAGTATTTTAGATTTGTATAGGTTGAACTCGATAGACTTCAGTATTTTTTCAACCTTATCTACTATGTATGTTACTACCTCGGGGGAAGGACCAGAGAGGGGGTGATTTACAGGGGAGAGCTCTCTCAGAAACCAGGGGTTTCGGACCCTCTCATTACCCCCTCTTACAATGGCCTGCCCGGTGTACTTTGGCTAAGCCATAACTCCGACCCCCAGCCATGGATCAAGGCACTTTTTGGACAAAAGTAGCTAGGGGCCAAGGGCTTTCCATCGACACCCTGGATCACCCTGAATACCCCATCCTTGTACTGCTGGACACTGGGGAACAATGAACACAATGGAGGTGCCAGCCTGTCTGGAGGGGCGGGAATGGTGGGAGATGTGAGGTTCAGATATAAGTTTGTTATCAAGATCAGTTTTTGTATAAATGTTGTTTGTTTCTACCAATAAAGGGTACTTTGTTACACCTGAATGCTAGTCTGTCTAGTTATTTGAGTGGGCTCTGCTAGAATCACTTCCTCCGCTACATAGTGGTAGGTTCCAGGCATCGGGAGGATCCATTAGCGGAGCTACCCAGTCGGGGTAGCCGGTTTCCGTCACACACGCATTCCTGGGGGTCAGCGTTTGTCGGCATGTATTAGCTCTAGAATAACCACAGTTATCCAAGTAATGGTCAGAGCGATCAAAGGAACCATAACTAATTTATTGAGTAATTCGCAGTTTCACTGTACCAGCCGTGCGTACTTATAATCTGTATGTCTTAATCTTTGAGACAAGCATATGCTACTAGCAGGATCAACCAGGTAGCCTCACTGAAGGCTTCAACGGAGGGACGCAGGAGGGATGGGGGCCTCTCAGGGACCCACTTCCTCTCTCTGCAAGCCCAGCAAGCAAGGTCCAGGAGCCAGCACCCACAGCACCCTTCCCGACCTCCACCCACAGCACCCTTCCCGACCTCCCTATCCCCTAATTTGGAGAGCAGGGAGAGGAATGAGGCCTGCAGGGCCTATCATGGGGCCTAAAGGCTCAAAATGGGTCCACAGCAATATTCCTGGGGGAGGATGGCCTCTGAGGATGAGCAGCATTCTGAGGAGAACAAGGGTGGCTCAGAGTGGTAGCCCAGCATGGGGAGACAGGAAAATGATGCCCCTCTTCCTGGCCCATGCTGGTGGAACTACTCACAGCAGGGCACAGAAAACTCGCTTAAATTAGGCACGGCTCGCCCACATAAAAGTGGGAATGCAAAAGGAGCTAGCCCATTGTAACGCTCCAAGCCGCAAGAGGGAACCCTTAAAGCCATATATATATGCGGCCTCAATAAGTGACACACAGGCAGCAGGGCCCTCCCTGACTGGGCAGTGGTGGCATGATTGATCAAATAAAGAGAGCACCTCATGGGGTAACAACCTCATGGGGTAACACTCAAGGGCCTCACCGTGAAGGAAGCACAAGGGGGGGGGCGAAAGTAGTAATAGGTAGCCCAGAGATAGCCCAGAGACACAGAGGGAGACCCCTGGAACTTCAGATTGGCCTTGCTTCTTTGAACCACAGGGGAGAACCAATGACAATCAGCCAATGTTATGGAACTCAGACTCGGGAAGAATGGGAGTCTATCCACATACAGGGGGCACCCTAGAGCACTGAAAGCTGTGTCGCCAAAAATCTCCTTGAGGGTCCCTGCGACCTGTCTCTGATTAGGTTAGTGGGGGCCCCTCCCCGGGGAGATGGTCTAAAATTATACAGACCTCTTGAAGCTTTGCAAAAGGGGTACGTGCACAATCCTTTACCTTCGGGTCACAGAAGTCAGGGGTCTCTAACTTGCCCCGGTTTTCCCCAGGAGAGCTAAAGGCAGTGTTAGGGAGGGAACCATGGAGGTCAAGGGTGACTAATGGTGGTGGTCAGTCGGGAGGGTCCTCGTTCGCTGGGTGAGTGCTTCTCCAAGGACGGGGGCGGCATCGTGGGGCACCCACCTGTGGGGGGGGCAGGTCAGCACAGAGGATCCCCTTCAGGGGGCCCCTCTCCAACCCGTCTCTCCCCTCTCCATCCCTATCCCGTCCGCACTCCCCTACAATCAAGGGCCGCCTCGGTCCTGCCACCCAGGTTTTCGTTACAGGAACCGGGGGAGGGCTCCCTGCCTCCGGGCTCCCATGGCTCGGTCAGTTTGGGGATCCTCCACCCCGGAGGGTCACCCTGTCCTGTGAATAATCTTTGGCGCAGGATCACCCACCTATGCCGGGGACACCTCTTCTAGCCCGCATAGTATGGAGAGTGAAGGGCCCCTTGTAAGCAGTGGCAAAGTGACCTCTACTCCAAAGGTACCCTTCGCTTTCCCGATGCCCCACGGGAGAGGACAGGGGTCCCCGGGATTTATGTATGATATTAAACCATATGCATACCACATACTCTCCTAGAACTCCTCCATGGCCAGCATGGAGGTCAAATGAATGCCTTAGAGCACCAAAATAAGCATCCTCATGTCTATTCTTGAGGGTCCCTTGAAAACGTGCATAATGACTTGCATGAGACACACCCTGAGAAGCGAACCCATTTTGCAGGCAGGACCATGGAACTTGGGCTCGGCCTCAAGGGCAAGAGCACCATACCATTGCTTAAGAGGTCTGGAGGTCCCGGGGGGGGACTCGCACAAGTTGTCCGACAAGGAGCTCCATGAGTCCCAGAAACAATGACCGGAGAAACAGGGGGGGGAGAGGGGGGCCGTGCCCACTCTCCTGGAACTCCACCCTTGCCAGCATCCTCCAGTTAAAGGGAAAGCCCTAGATCACTGAAATCTGTGTCACAAAAAAACCCTGCATGGGTTCCTTGAAAACGTATACACGAGGGCTGGCATGAGACACTGAGGAGTGAACCCATTTTGCAGGCGGGACCACTGATCTTGTGCTCTGCCTCAACAGCGCGAGCACCATACTATCATTTAAGAGGTCTGCAGGTCCCGGGGGGGAAACGCATAGTGTTAGCCCGTCAATGAGTTCCACGAGCCTGGGGAACAATGCCCGGATCTACCGGGGGGAGAGAGGGGGGCCATGCCCACTCAACCTGGAACTCCTCTCTGGCCAGCATGGAGGTCAAGGGAATGTCCTAGAGCACTGAATCTGTGTCGCAAAAAATCTCTTTGAGGTTCCCTTGGAAACGTACACACGAAGACTGGCATGAGACACACTCTGAGAAGCGAACCCATTTTACGGTTGGGACTGTGGAACTCATGCTTGGCCTCAAGGGCACAAGCACCATACCACCACTTAAGAGGTCTCAAGGTCACCACTTAAGAGGTCTCAAGGTCCCGGATGGGGCCGCATAGGTTGCACGACAACGAGTTCCACAAGCCTGGGGAACAATTTTTGGAGGCACCGGAGAGGAGGGGGGGCCATGCTCACTCTCCTGGAACTCCTCCCCATCCAGCATGGAAGTGAATTTAACACCCTAGAGCACTGAAATCTGTGTCACAAAAAAATCTCCTTAAGGGACCCTTGAAAATGTACACACGAGAGCTAGCATGAGCACACTCTGAGAAGCTAATTTATTTTGCGGGAGGGACCGCGGAACTTGTGCTCGGCCTCAAAGGCGTGAGCACCATACCATCGCTTAAGAGGTCTGGAGGTACCAGGGGGTACTCACAGGTTGCCCGACAAGGAGTTTCACGAGCCTAGGGAACAATGCCTGGATGCCCTGGGGAGGAGAGGGGGGACTGTGCCCACTCTCCTGGAGCTCCTCCCTGGCCAGCATGGTGTTAAAGGGAATGCCCTAGAGCACTGAAATCTGTCGCAAAAAATCTCCATGAGGGACCCTTGGAAACGTACACACAAGGGTTGGCATGATGCACACTCTGATGAGCAAGCCCATTTTGCGGGCGGGACAGCAGAACTTGTGCTCGGCCTCAAGGGCGCGAGAACCATACCATTGCTCAAGAGGTCTGGAGGTCCCAGAGGGAACCCGCATAGGTTGCCCGACAAGGAGTTTCATGAGCCTGGGAACAATGCCCGGATGCACAGGGGAGTAGATGGGGGAAGTGCCCACTCTCCTGGAACTCCTCCCTGGCCAGCATGGAGTTAAAGGTAATGCCCTAGAGCACTGAAATCTGTCTCAAAAAATCTCTTTGAGGGTACCTTGGAAACCTACATACTAGGGCTGGCATAAGAGACACTCTGAGGAGCGAACCCATTTTGGAACCCATTTTGAAGGCAGGATCGCGGAACTCGTGCTCGGCCTCAAGGGCGTGAGCACCATACCATCGCTTAAGAGGTCTGGAGGTACCAGGCGGGACTCACAGGTTGCCCGACAAGGAGTTTCACGAGCCTGGGGAACAATGCCTGGATGCCCTGGGGAGGAGAGGGGGGACTGTGCCCACTCTCCTGGAGCTCCTCCCTGACCAGCATGGTGTTAAAGGGAATGCCCTAGAGCACTGAAATCTGTCGCAAAAAATCTCCTTGAGGGCCCCTTGGAAACTTACACACAAGGGTTGGCATGATGCACACTCTGAGGAGCAAACCCATTTTGCGGGCGGGACAGCAGAACTCGTGCTCGGCCTCAAGGGTGCGAGAACCATACCATTGCTCAAGAGGTCTGGAGGTCCCGGAGGGAACTCGCATAGGTTGCCCTATAAGGAGTTTCATGAGCCTGGGATCAACGCCCGGATGCACAGGGGAGTAGATGGGGTATGTACCCACTCTCCTGGAACTCCTCCCTGGCCAGCATGGAGTTAAAGGTAATGTCCTAGAGCACTGAAATCTGTCTCAAAAAATCTCCTCGAGGGTCCCTTGGAAACCTACACACTAGGGCTGGCATAAGACACACTCTGAGGAGCGATCCCATTTTGCGGTTGGGACTGCGGAACTCATGCTTGGCCTCAAGGGTACAAGCACCATACCACCACTTAAGAGGTCTCAAGGTCACCACTTAAGAGGTCTCTAGGTCCCGGATGGGGCCGCATAGGTTGCCCAACAACGAGTTCCACAAGCCTGGGGAACAATTTTTGGAGGCACCGGAGAGGAGGGGGGCCGTGCTCACTCTCCTGGAACTCCTCCCCATCCAGCATGGAAGTGAAGTTTATGCCCTAGAGCACTGAAATCTGTGTCACAAAAAATCTCCTTGAGGGACGCTTGAAAATGTACACACGAGGGCTGGCATGAGCACACTCTGAGGAGTGAACCCATTTTGAAGGCTCGGCCTCAAGGGCGTGAGCACCATACCATCGCTTAAGAGGTCTGGAGGTACCAGGCGGGACTCACAGGTTGCCCGACAAGGAGTTTCACAAGCCTGGGGAACAATGCCTGGATGCCCTGGGGAGGAGAGGGGGGACTGTGCCCACTCTCCTGGAGCTCCTCTCTGGCCAGCATGGTGTTAAAGGGAATGCCCTAGAGCACTGAAATCTGTCACAAAAAATCTCCTTGAGGGCCCCTTGGAAACGTACACACAAGGGTTGGCATGATGCACACTCTGAGGAGCAAACCCATTTTGGGGGCGGAACAGCAGAACTCGTGCTCGGCCTCAAGGGCGCAAGAACCATACCATTACTCAAGAGGTCTGGAGGTCCCGGAGGGAACTCGCATAAGTTGCCCTACAAGGAGTTTCATGAGCCTGGGAACAATGCCCGGATGCACAGGGGAGTATATGGGGGACGTACCCACTCTCCTGGAACTCCTCCCTGGCCAGCATTGAGTTAAAGGTAATGCCCTAGAGCACTGAAATCTGTCTCAAAAAATCTCCTCGAGGGTCCCTTGGAAACCTACACACTAGGGCTGGCATAAGACACACTCTGAGGAGCGAACCAATTTTGAGGGCGGGATCGCGGAACTCGTGCTTGGCCTCAAGGGCACGAGCACCATACCATCACTTAAGAGGTCTGGAGGTCCCGGGGGGACTCGCATAGCTTGTCCTACAAGAAGTTCGACAAGCCTGGGAACAATGCCTTGATGCACCGGTGAGGGAGAGGGGGGCCGTGACCACTCTCCTGGAACTCCTTCCTGGCCAGCATGGAGGTAAAGGGAGCACTGGAGCACTGAAATCTATGTTGCAAAAAATCTCCTCCAGGGTCCCTTGGAAATGTACACACGTTGGCTGGCATGAGACACCGTCTTGCAAGGAAAATCCAGCAGGGCTTGAGGATTAGAAAATATCCTTCTTTTGATTTGGAAGTGCCAGCATTAACGGAGAAGTGGAATGAAGCACTTACCATTTGTTCACTCAAACTGATGGACATAGCAAATAGGAGCAAAAATATGAAAAGAGATAAATTGAAATAACATATTTCAAGCATAAAAAATGAGTTGAAAACATTTAAATCTGATCCTAAGCATTCAATTCGAGTGAAGTTATTCTGAATGATAGGATGTTAATGGCTCATGTTTATGTTGTATGAAATTTTTTTAATAATTCTCTTATAATGATAACAATTTCTGTATGAAGAACATTGTAAAAAGAGAAAAATAATACATTTAAAAAAAAAAATCTTATCCTAAGTACAAAGATTTAAAACTTCTTTGAACGCTAAAATGAAAAAAGGAGGATGGTGATCTGGCTACTCGCAAGGGTAAAAAATTTAGTAGGGACCTTGATAACTATGCCAATAATAAAGTGTTCAATTGGTCCACACTTCAAGGAAGACCAAGGAGAAATTACTTTAAGAATGACATCAAGTCAAACAATAATAAGAACAAATACACTAACAAAAACCAATGTGGAGACAAGAAAGAAGAATCTTTGGATAGTGCCCCTAAATCAATCCTCAAAAAGAAAACTGAATGAAAAGTTGTGTTTTCTTCAACTGAGAACTCTGATCAAAATTCCAATTTTTCAGATGGTAGCAGTTTTTCTGCACCATGCTCAGTGTCTCTTTCTTCTTCTTCTTTTTTATCTTCTTTCTCTCTTTCGTCTCGTTCATCTATGTCATTTCAGGTTGTGGATAATGGAGATTCAGAAGGTGCCGAGAGGGTAGTACGACCCAAGGAGAAGAATCAGTGTGCTGTCCCTTAAGAAAAAGGACCAGAATAGCAGGGAGAAGAAATAAGAAAGTCAACAAGGAGGCACAAGGATCAAAAGAGACACTAACTGTCCTTAATTTGTCAGACTTCAGTTTGACTGATGACCATGGCCTCTAGTTATCAAGCCGTAAACCGCAAATACGCTGGAATTCCACAGCGTATTTGTGGCAAGGCTGATTCACCTTAGTTGTCAACCCCTACTGCCCGGCAAAAGTAGAATATAGTGACGTAAGCTTCGATCCGCCGGACTCAGTCCGACACAGATCAATGCTTACGTCAATCCAGATGTTCCGAACACAAGTTCGGCACAATCTGAGTACTTTTGGTAGTTATCAAACTACTAGCAGGTACGCTCGCCACTATTCCGGGCCAACGTACCTGGATTTCAATCCGCCTCCCTAGAGGCGGCGGATCCTATAGGAATCAATGGGAGTCTGACCATAGTGAAAGCTCATGTTCGCTGCTGCCCGATATCCCATTGATTCCTATGGGAGATGTCTGCACCTAACACCCTAACATGTACCCCGAAACTAAACACCCCTAATCTGTCCCCCCCCTACACCGCCACAACTAAATAAATGTATTACCCCCTAAACCGCCGCTCCCGGACCCCGTCGCAACTATAATAAATATGTGAACCCCTAAACCGCTGCTCCCGGACCCTGCCGCCACCTACATAATACCTATTAACCCCTATCCTGCCCCCCCTATACCGCCGCCACCTATAATAAATTTATTAACCCCTATCCTGCCCCCCCTACACCGCCGCCACTATAATACTATAATAAAATTATTAACCCCTAAACCTAAGTCTAACACTAACCCTAACACCCCCCTAACTTAAATATTAATTAAATAAATCTAAATAATAGTACACTTATTAACTAAATTAATCCTATTTAAAACTAAATACTTACCTATAAAATAAACCCTAATATAGCTACAATATAACTAATAATTACATTGTAACTATTTTAGGATTTATTTTTATTTTACAGATAACTTTGTATATATTTTAACTAGGTACAATAGTTATTAAATAGGTATTAACTATTTAATAACTACCTAGCTAAAAGAAATACAAAATTACCTGTAAAATAAATCCTAACCTAAGTTACAATTAAACCTAACACTACACTATCATTAAATTAATTAAATAAATTAGCTACCAATTCCTACAAATAAATACAATTAAATAAACTAAACTAAATTACAAAAACAAACAAACACTAAATTACAGAAAATAAAAAAATATTACAAGAATTTTAAACTAATTACACCTAATCTAAGCCCCCTAATAAAAGAAAATAAATAAATAATAAAAGTCCCTACCCTATTCTACATTACAAAGTACTCAGCTCTTTTACCAGCCCTTAAAAGGGCTTTTTGCGGGGCATACCCCAAAGTAATCAGCTCTTTTGCCTGTAAAAAAAAAATACAACCCCCCCAACATTAAAACCCACCACCCACATACCCCTACTCTAACCCACCCAAACCCCCCTTAAATAAACCTAACACTACCCCCCCTGAAGATCTCCCTACCTTGAGTCGTCTTCACCCAGCCGGGCTGAAGTCTTCATCCGATGGGGCAGAAGAGGACATCCAGACTGGCAGAATTCTTCATCCTATCCGGGCAGAAGAGGACATACGGACCGGCAGACATCTTCATCCAAGCGGCATCTTCTATCTTCATCCATCCGACGAGGAGCGGCTCCATCTTCAAGACCTCTGGCGCGGAACATCCTTCTTGCATGACGACTACCCGACGAATGGCTGGTCCTTTAAATAACGTCATCCAAGATGGTGTCCCTCAAATTCCGATTAGCTGATAGGATTCTATCAGCCAATCGGAATTAAGGTAGGAAAAATCCGATTGGCTGATGCTATCAGCCAATCAGATTGAAGTTCAATCCGATTGGCTCATTGGATCAGCCAATATTACAGGCAAAAGAGCTGATTACTTTGGGGCATGCCCCGCAAAAAGCCCTTTTAAGGGCTGGTAAAAGAGCTGATTACCTTGTAATGTAGAATAGGGTAGGGACTTTTATTATTTTTTTTTATTTTTTTTTATTAGGGGGCTTAGATTAGGTGTAATTAGTTTAAAATTCTTGCAATTTTTTTTTATTTTCTGTAATTTAGTGTTTTTTTTTTGTAATTTAGTTTAGTTTATTTAATTGTATTTAATTGTAGGTATTGGTAGCTAATTTATTTAATTAATTTAATGATAGTGCAGTGTTAGGTTTAATTGTAACTTAGGTTAGGATTTATTTTACAGGTAATTTTTGTAATTATTTTAACTAGGTAGCTATTAAATAGTTAATAACTATTTAATAGCTATTGTACCTAGTTAAAATAAATACAAATATACCTGTAAAATAAATATAAATCCTAAAATAGCTACAATGTAACTATTAGTTATATTGTAGCTATATTAGGGTTTATTTTATAGGTAAGTATTTAGTTTTAAATAGGATTAATTTAGTTAATAAGAGTAATATTATTTAGATTTGTTTAATTAATATTTAACCCCTTAGTGACCAGAGCACTTTTCCATTTTCTGTCCGTTTGGGACCAAGGCTATTTTTACATTTTTGCGGTGTTTGTGTTTAGCTGTAATTTTCTTCTTACTCATTTACTGTACCCACACATATTATATACCGTTTTTCTCGCCATTAAATGTACTTTCTAAAGATACCATTATTTTCATCATATCTTATAATTTACTATAAAAAAATGATAAAATATGAGGAAAAATGGAAAAAAACACACTTTTTCTAACTTTGACCCCCAAAATCTGTTACATATCTAAAACCACCAAAAAACACCCATGCTAAATAGTTTCTAAATTTTGTCCTGAGTTTAGAAATACCCAATGTTTACATGTTCTTTGCTTTTTTTGCAAGTTATAGGGCCATAAATACAAGTAGCACTTTGCTATTTCCAAACCATTTTTTCCCAAAATTAGCGCTAGTTACATTAGAACACTGATATCTTTCAGGAATCCCTGAATATCCCTTGACATGTATATATTTTTTTTTTGTAGACATCCCAAAGTATTGATCTAGGCCAATTTTGGTATATTTCATACCACCATTTCACCGCCAAATGCGATCAAATACAAAAAATTGTTCACTTTTTCACAAATTTTTTCACAAACTTTAGGTTTCTCACTGAAATCATTTACAAACAGCTTGTGCAATTATGTTGTGCAATTATGGCATAAATGGTTGTAAATTCTTCTCTGGGATCCCCTTTGTTCATAAATAGCACACATATATGGCTTTGGCGTTGCTTTTTGGTAATTAGAAGGCCGCTAAATGCTACTGCGCACCTCAAGTGTATCATGCCCAGCAGTTAAGGGGTTAATTAGGGAGCTTTTAGGGAGCTTGTAGGGTTAATTTTAGCTTTAGTGTAGTGTAGTAGACAACCCCAAGTATTGATCTAGGCACATTTTGGTATATTTCATGCCACCATTTCACCGCCAAATGCGATCAAATTAAAAAAAACGTAAAATTTTTCACAATTTTAGGTTTCTCACTGAAATCATTTACAAACAGCTTGTGCAATTATGGCACAAATGGTTGTAAATGCTTGTCTGGGATCCCCTTTGTTCAGAAATAGCAGACATATATGACTTTGGTGTTGCTTTCTGGTAATTAGAAGGCCACTAAATCCTGTTGCGCCTCACACGTGTATTATGGCTAGCAGTGAAAGGGTTAATTAGGGAGTTTGTAGTGAGCTTGCAGGGTTAATTTTAGCTTTAGTGTAGAGATCAGCCTCCCATCTGACACATCCCACCCCCTGATCCCTCCCAAACAGCTCCCTTCCCTCCCCCACCCCACAATTGTCCCCGCCATCTTAAGTACTGGCAGAAAGTCTGCCAGTACTAAAATAAAAGGGTTTTTAAAAAAAAATTAATTTTTTTTAGCATATTTACATATGCTACTGTGTAGGATCCCCCCCTTAGCCCCCAACCTCCCTGATCCCCCCCAAAACCGCGCTCTAACCCACCCCTCTGCCTTATTGGGGGCCATCGTGGGTACGGGCAGCTGTCTGCCAGTACCCAGTTTACAATAAAAAATGCTTTTTTTTTGTTTTTTTTTGTTTTTTTCTGTAGTGTAGCTTCCCCCCCCCCCCACCCCCCACAGACAAACCCCCACCACCTTGCTGATTGTTTAAAATTTTATTTTTTTATATATTTTTTATTTCCCATTTTCTGCAGTGTAGTGGTTCCCACCCGCTCCCTCCCTGTGCACGCGCCCGCCCCCACCCTCCCGTGCACGCGCGCGCGCCCGTGCGCGCCCCCAGCCAACCCCGCCCACGATCCCGCCCCCCTTCACATCCACATGGCCATCGATGGCCGCCACCCGCCTCCCGGTCCGGCTCCCACCCACCAACGCAGGTAGCCACCGATCTCCGGTGCAGAGAGGGCCACAGAGTGTCTCTCTCTGCACCGGATGACTTAAAAAGGTTATTGCAGGATGCCTCCATATCGAGGCATCACTGCAATAACCGGAAAGCAGCTGGAAGCGAGCAGGATCTCTTCCAGCTGCTTTCCACACTGAGGACGTGCAGGGTACGTTCTCAGGCATTAACTGCCTTTTTTCTGAGGACGTACCCTGCACGTCCTCAGTCGTTAAGGGGTTAAGTTAGGTGGGGTTAGGGTTAGTGTTAGACTTAGGTTTAGGGGTTAATAATTTTATTATAGTGGAGGTGGTGTAGGGGGGGCAGGATAGGGGTTAATAAATTTATTATAGGTGGCGGCGGTATAGGGGGGGCAGGATAGAGGTTAATAGGTATTATGTAGGTGGCAACGGGGTCCACGAGCAGCGGTTTAGGGGTTAACATATTTATTATAGTTGCGGCGGGGTCTAGGAGCGGCGGTTTAGGGGTTAACATATTTATTATAGTTGCGGTGGGGTCCGGGACTGGCAGTTTAGGGGTTAATATATTTATTATAGTTGCGGCGGGGTCTAGGAGCGGCGGTTTAGAGGTTAATAACTTTATTTAGTTGCAGGGGGCGCCGGTATAGGGGGTAGAACAGTATAGTATAGTGTGAGTGCTTAGTGACAGGGGTATCAATAAAGCTGTAAAAAAGCCGAAGAGCAGCAAGATTGATGATTGATAACTATCACAGTCCGCTGCTCATCGCCCCGTACTTGGTGCGCGGCTTTTTGACAGATTTATTGATAACTTTGGCGAGCATAATCAGGTCACTGTGGCGGCGATGTGAGGAGAGCTTAGGCGAGCGTATTGGGGCCGGCGAAGGCAGGTACGTACGAAGCTTCATAACTAGAGGCCCATATCTCATTGTTGACTAAAGGTTTAGGTTTTGCACCCACCAACACATTTTCTGCATTTAGAACACTTCTAGATGTCAACAAATTTGTCAGAAAGCTGACTTCGAGGAGGTTCTTTGCAGTCCAGAATCAGGCAGATATTCATTATACTGATCAGCATATAGCTCATAGAGGCCATAATGCTAAAGTATCACTTTTGCAGCCTGAAGTATATCTAAATTTTGGAAATAATATAGCCCTGGAACAGTTAAAAAGCCTAGAGGATGGCGGGGGCGTATCCAAGCTGCGATCCTGAGCGGCCGCATTTTCAAGGGGCTCTGACTGATTAGCCTTGAAACCGCCGAAAATAGGCACCTTCTTACAGCCAATATATCTGCACTATCTAGGAAACCATCCTTTGGCTTCCCACAGAGTTAACCGCTAAACTTGTAGCTGTATTTTTGATTTCTGAACTCCAGAACGGACATATAAGGCCTGGAGGGGCGGCTCATTAAAGGCAACGCTACCCCCCTCGTTTCTCCGAGGTTCTTGGCCTGACTGGACATTAATTAACCACATCTAACAAAACCACCAACAAAACAAAGCCCTGTCTTAAAAATAAAAAGCAATCTCTTAACGGCACTCCCAGAAATAGCAGTACCACTAGATAAAATTAAGAGTGCATCATTAACTGCCTCATGGATATGGCGGGCATGGAGAGACCAAACCTACAAGCTGCAGACCAATGTTTTGAAAATCTAGAAAGATTTATGCAGTCTCTAATTGACAGAGCCCCGGCAGACTACCTACTAAGCCTCTTGAATCCACCTGACGTGGAACCTGTACTGGAGATCGGATCCAAGGACGGTCCTTCTCTCACCTTTGATAGTAATCCCCCAGAAGGGAAAGCCACCGTGGACTACCAGGGAGGGCAAGCGCACTGGATACAATCAGGGCAGATAAACCCGGTGACACAGATACCATTGACAAGCTCTTTGGACTCACCCCTGGTACCCGGTAAGCACCCCTGATTACATACGGTTGCAGACAATAAAGACCTGGCAGCGCAATTTGGACCCCTACAAAGTTACCTACTAAAACGCCACGTGGGAGACTCATTCATTTAAGATGAAGAAACCCAGTACCTCCACAATTACTGCACATATCCCCAATAAATCCAAACGTCCACCTTTGAATAAAGCTGCTGGCAATGCTAGCCCCTCATGATCAGTCCCTGGAACTTATTACCTCATGAATGGAAGATGGAATACCCCCGAGAGAAGCGCCATGCACGTGCATAGGAACATTTCTGATAGAGAGCTTTTCCTTGTGTTTTCCGGGGGCTAATTCAATTCAAGTGAACCCGTTATTATTGACAGCAGTGCAAATAGGGACTCATAGATATGTTCATTTTATTTTATAGCTTAGGGATATAAACTTATGAACTTTATTATAGTCATGATATGTATGACTGTTACCGGAAAACCCAAAACACGGTTCTTGTTGTAGGCAAAATGTATTTGAAAACCCAAAACACGGTTCTTGTTGTAGGCAAAATGTATTTTTACTTTATCCCCTACATATAGCTAAATGTCTTCA
The DNA here is from genome assembly GCF_027579735.1 of Bombina bombina. NCBI lineage: Eukaryota > Metazoa > Chordata > Amphibia > Anura > Bombinatoridae > Bombina > Bombina bombina. The sequence goes on along the minus strand of NC_069505.1, from coordinate 139,263,868 downwards.
TTTGTAAGCATGTACACCTCCTAAAACCCCATAGAGTAATACAGTAAGAGATATGGCTCTAGGGTTGTTGGTAAAATGAAGCTGTATGAAAGTAAAACATGCCAAAGTATCTTGTTTTCTTTATAATGTTTATAGGCTGCTCTCTAATTACTATTTTTTTAATAGGTCATTCTAAAGTAACACTATGATAACACTAGCATTGATGGCAATTGCAACTTTACATCTAGGTCTCTTTCTCATGGCCAGCAGCCGGGGTCGTGGGAGAGATAACCTTTTAAATGTTATACTTAAGATGCCTTAGATAGACCACAGGTCCCATATAGACACCCTTTAAAAAAGTGAAATTCCTTCTCTCAGGCTAACATAACTATACACAATGTGTTTTCAGGCCAAAACCCTGTTATAGCTTTCTCTTCCGGGACTCTCCCAGACTCTCCAATAAAATTATGATACCTCTTTTCAACCATTAGGTAACCAGAACAATATACAGATATAACTACTGTACATAAGACTGTATAAAATAATAGATATACAAGATGGATAACCATCTTTATGAAGATTTCCACAACAAGGTGGTGTTGCACTATGTTATTTATAAACTCAGTTTTGGCTTTTAACTTATAGTTATCTCTTTATATACTTGTTTGATATTAGAATATTACTTTCACTGTTCTGAATATAAAAAAAAGTCCTTAAAGGACTTCTTCCTTATAATATTCCTATATCACTTCTACCATATGAAAATTCCTGGATCTATGAGTGGTCTGGGTAGCTCACATTAGGGACAAAATGAGGATTTTGCATGTATTTTTATGTATATTTGGCAAAACATGTGATCTCATTGTTTGTAAACTATTTTTCAGGCTTGTTTGCCTTTTTGTCTATATATTTATCCTTAATAAAAAATATAATTTTTTAAAAGCCTAGAGGATTATTTTGGTCCTAATAACTGCGATATCCCCTTGCCCATCAAACATTCTTCTGATTTTTACCCTATTCAATTCAGGGGTTCTGCTTTGAATTTGTTTTAGAAGCGGATTGAAAAGGAAATATTGCTGTTGGAGGAAAAAAACTAAACTACAGAAACAAACTTACAATTTAACATGTAGGGAAGGAGCAGCATTAAAAACTCTGGAGAACAATAAAGAGATTGTTATTAGATCTTCAGACAAGGGTGGTGGTAGTCCTGAACAAAGTTGACTATGTCAATGAAAGTTCGAGACAACTTGTTGATATAAGAACGTATAGAAAGTTGCACACCAATCCCACCCTTGCATTCAGATCTAATCTATTTAAGCTTCTAGAGCAGGTAATATCCTTGGGTTTGTTGGTCAAGGAACAAGTTGAATAATTGATTCCTGATAATCCTCGTATACCAATTTTCCACTACTTGCCCAAAACTCACAAGAGCTTAATAAACCCTCCTGGCCGTCCCATCATTTCTGGGATTGGGTCACTATTTGAGCCCACTTCTGAGTGGATTGACTCAATTCTCCAACCTCTTGTACAAAATCTTAAAAGTTATCTAAGAGACTCTAGTCATGTACTAAAAGTGGTTTCTAATATTAAATGGGAATGTAGCTTCAAATAGATAGTTGTGGATGCAGTCTCACTTTATTCCTGCATACCACACTCCCTTGGTATTAAGGCTGTTAAGTATTTCTTAGATACCCACACCAGGTTTACAAGTGAAAGCAAGATGTTTCTGTGTGAAATAGTTGAATTTTTGCTGAAGCATAACTTTTGTATGTTTTTTTTATATATATCTTTATTTAATATGCAACAGAGTACACAGAATATAATTAAGCACAAGTGCTTTTGTATTGCATCTTGCAGGGTAAATCAAAATCAGTGATTATATACATATTAAGTAATACAAAAAGAAGTATCATTGTCATTCTGACTATTTTAAGATAACTAAAGCAAAAATAGAAACATTAACTGTATACATGCTGGAGGTTTTCTGTTTTCCAATAGGGCAACTAATAAAAAAAGAAGAAAGAGAAAAAGTGAAAAAAGAGAAAAAGAAAGTACTCCCAACCTCTCCCCACCATCTAAGATTAATGTTTAAAGCTCTTGAATCAACTCTTAAAGTGTCATAAATTGAGGTTACTTATGTAGTTTTCTCTTAAGAAAAAGAAAGATTACGATAAACTTCTAAATGACCCATAGGGGCAAGAATTAGTTTTTGTATGCTGCGAGGGTATAGCTTAAGTATAGGATTACATTTATCAAAAAAATCCTCAGCCCTGTCCTTGGAATAGAAAAGAGTATTATGCGATTCAAAGACTATTTGTTGGAGAAGAAGATAACGTAAATTAGAAAATTTAAGTGGGTGTGCATCTTTCCAATTTTTCAAAATCAAGAGTCTAGTTACCGAAATTATAGTAATTAATGAGCTAATATTCTTTGGTTTAGATAATATCTCTAGATAGTGCAGTGTTAGGTTTAATTGTAACTTAGGTTAGGATTTATTTTACAGGTAATTTTTGTAATTATTTTAACTAGGTAGCTATTAAATAGTTAATAACTATTTAATAGCTATTGTACCTAGTTAAAATAAATACAAATATACCTGTAAAATAAATATAAATCCTAAAATAGCTACAATGTAACTATTAGTTATATTGTAGCTATATTAGGGTTTATTTTATAGGTAAGTATTTAGTTTTAAATAGGATTAATTTAGTTAATAAGAGTAATATTATTTAGATTTGTTTAATTAATATTAACGTTAGGTGGGGTTAGGGTTAGTGTTAGACTTAGGTTTAGGGGTTAATAATTTTATTATAGTGGAGGTGGTGTAGGGGGGGCAGGATAGGGGGGCAGGATAGGGGTTAATAAATTTATTATAGGTGGCGGCGGTATAGGGGGGGCAGGATAGAGGTTAATTGGTATTATGTAGGTGGCAACGGGGTCCACGAGCAGCGGTTTAGGGGTTAACATATTTATTATAGTTGCGGCGGGGTCTAGGAGCGGCGGTTTAGGGGTTAACATATTTATTATGGTTGCGGCGGGGTCCGGGAGTGGCGGTTTAGGGGTTAACATATTTATTATAGTTGCGGTGGGGTCCGGGACTGGCAGTTTAGGGGTTAATATATTTATTATAGTTGCGGCGGGGTCTAGGAGCGGCGGTTTAGAGGTTAATAACTTTATTTAGTTGCAGGGGGCGCCGGTATAGGGGGTAGAACAGTATAGTATAGTGTGAGTGCTTAGTGACAGGGGTATCAATAAAGTTGTAAAAAAGCCGAAGAGCAGCGAGATTGATGATTGATAACTATCACAGTCCGCTGCTCATCGCCCGTACTTGGTGCGCGGCTTTTTGACAGATTTATTGATAACTTTGGCGAGCATAATCAGGTCACTGTGGCGGCGATGTGAGGAGAGCTTAGGCGAGCGTATTGGGGCCGGCGAAGGCAGGTACGTACGAAGCTTCATAACTAGAGGCCCATATCTCATTGTTGACTAAAGGTTTAGGTTTTGCACCCACCAACACATTTTCTGCATTTAGAACACTTCTAGATGTCAACAGATTTGTCAGAAAGCTGACTTCGAGGAGGTTCTTTGCAGTCCAGAATCAGGCAGATATTCATTATACTGATCAGCAGATAGCTCATAGAGGCCATAATGCTAAAGTATCACTTTTGCAGCCTGAAGTATATCTAAATTTTGGAAATAATATAGCCCTGGAACAGTTAAAAAGCCTAGAGGATGGCGGGGGCGTATCCAAGCTGCGATCCTGAGCGGCCGCATTTTCAAGGGGCTCTGACTGATTAGCCTTGAAACCGCCGAAAATAGGCACCTTCTTACAGCCAATATATCTGCACTATCTAGGAAACCATCCTTTGGCTTCCCACAGAGTTAACCGCTAAACTTGTAGCTGTATTTTTGATTTCTGAACTCCAGAACGGACATATAAGGCCTGGAGGGGCGGCTCATTAAAGGCAACGCTACCCCCCTCGTTTCTCCGAGGTTCTTGGCCTGACTGGACATTAATTAACCACATCTAACAAAACCACCAACAAAACAAAGCCCTGTCTTAAAAATAAAAAGCAATCTCTTAACGGCACTCCCAGAAATAGCAGTACCACTAGATAAAATTAAGAGTGCATCATTAACTGCCTCATGGATATGGCGGGCATGGAGAGACCAAACCTACAAGCTGCAGACCAATGTTTTGAAAATCTAGAAAGATTTATGCAGTCTCTAATTGACAGAGCCCCGGCAGACTACCTACTAAGCCTCTTGAATCCACCTGACGTGGAACCTGTACTGGAGATCGGATCCAAGGACGGTCCTTCTCTCACCTTTGATAGTAATCCCCCAGAAGGGAAAGCCACCGTGGACTACCAGGGAGGGCAAGCGCACTGGATACAATCAGGGCAGATAAACCCGGTGACACAGATACCATTGACAAGCTCTTTGGACTCACCCCTGGTACCCGGTAAGCACCCCTGATTACATACGGTTGCAGACAATAAAGACCTGGCAGCGCAATTTGGACCCCTACAAAGTTACCTACTAAAACGCCACGTGGGAGACTCATTCATTTAAGATGAAGAAACCCAGTACCTCCACAATTACTGCACATATCCCCAATAAATCCAAACGTCCACCTTTGAATAAAGCTGCTGGCAATGCTAGCCCCTCATGATCAGTCCCTGGAACTTATTACCTCATGAATGGAAGATGGAATACCCCCGAGAGAAGCGCCATGCACGTGCATAGGAACATTTCTGATAGAGAGCTTTTCCTTGTGTTTTCCGGGGGCTAATTCAATTCAAGTGAACCCGTTATTATTGACAGCAGTGCAAATAGGGACTCATAGATATGCTCATTTTATTTTATAGCTTAGGGATATAAACTTATGAACTTTATTATAGTCATGATATGTATGACTGTTACCGGAAAACCCAAAACACGGTTCTTGTTGTAGGCAAAATGTATTTGAAAACCCAAAACATGGTTCTTGTTGTAGGCAAAATTTATTTTTACTTTATCCCCTACATATAGCTAAATGTCTTCATTTGTAAGCATGTACACCTCCTAAAACCCCATAGAGTAATACAGTAAGAGATATGGCTCTAGGGTTGTTGGTAAAATGAAGCTGTATGAAAGTAAAACATGCCAAAGTATCTTGTTTTCTTTATAATGTTTATAGGCTGCTCTCTAATTACTATTTTTTTAATAGGTCATTCTAAAGTAACACTATGATAACACTAGCATTGATGGCAATTGCAACTTTACATCTAGGTCTCTTTCTCATGGCCAGCAGCCGGGGTCGTGGGAGAGATAACCTTTTAAATGTTATACTTAAGATGCCTTAGATAGACCACAGGTCCCATATAGACACCCTTTAAAAAAGTGAAATTCCTTCTCTCAGGCTAACATAACTATACACAATGTGTTTTCAGGCCAAAACCCTGTTATAGCTTTCTCTTCCTGGACTCTCCCAGACTCTCCAATAAAATTATGATACCTCTTTTCAACCATTAGGTAACCAGAACAATATACAGATATAACTACTGTACATAAGACTGTATAAAATAATAGATATACAAGATGGATAACCATCTTTATGAAGATTTCCACAACAAGGTGGTGTTGCACTATGTTATTTATAAACTCAGTTTTGGCTTTTAACTTATAGTTATCTCTTTATATACTTGTTTGATATTAGAATATTAATTTCACTGTTCTGAATATAAAAAAAGTCCTTAAAGGACTTCTTCCTTATAATATTCCTATATCACTTCTACCATATGAAAATTCCTGGATCTATGAGTGGTCTGGGTAGCTCACATTAGGGACAAAATGAGGATTTTGCATGTATTTTTATGTATATTTGGCAAAACATGTGATCTCATTGTTTGTAAACTATTTTTCAGGCTTGTTTGCCTTTTTGTCTATATATTTATCCTTAATAAAAAATATAATTTTTTTAAAAGCCTAGAGGATTATTTTGGTCCTAATAACTGCGATATCCCCTTGCCCATCAAACATTCTTCTGATTTTTACCCTATTCAATTCAGGGGTTCTGCTTTGAATTTATTTTAGAAGTGGATTGAAAAGGAAATATTGCTGTTGGAGGAAAAAAACTAAACTACAGAAACAAACTTACAATTTAACATGTAGGGAAGGAGCAGCATTATAAACTCTGGAGAACAATAAAGAGATTGTTATTAGATCTTCAGACAAGGGTGGTGGTAGTCCTGAACAAAGTTGACTATGTCAATGAAAGTTCGAGACAACTTGTTGATATAAGAATGTATAGAAGTTGCACACCAATCCCACCCTTGCATTCAGATCTAATCTATTTAAGCTTCTAGAGCAGGTAATATCCTTGTGTTTGTTGGTCAAGGAACAAGTTGAATAATTGATTCCTGATAATCCTCGTATACCAATTTTCCACTACTTGCCCAAAACTCACAAGAGCTTAATAAACCCTCCTGGCCGTCCCATCATTTCTGGGATTGGGTCACTATTTGAGCCCACTTCTGAGTGGATTGACTCAATTCTCCAACCTCTTGTACAAAATCTTAAAAGTTATCTAAGAGACTCTAGTCATGTACTAAAAGTGGTTTCTAATATTAAATGGGAATGTAGCTTCAAATAGATAGTTGTGGATGCAGTCTCACTTTATTCCTGCATACCACACTCCCTTGGTATTAAGGCTGTTAAGTATTTCTTAGATACCCACACCAGGTTTACAAGTGAAAGCAAGATGTTTCTGTGTGAAATAGTTGAATTTTTGCTGAAGCATAACTTTTGTATGTTTTTTTTATATATATCTTTATTTAATATGCAACAGAGTACACAGAATATAATTAAGCACAAGTGCTTTTGTATTGCATCTCGCAGGGTAAATCAAAATCAGTGATTATATACATATTAAGTAATACAAAAAGAAGTATCATTGTCATTCTGACTATTTTAAGATAACTAAAGCAAAAATAGAAACATTAACTGTATACATGCTGGAGGTTTTCTGTTTTCCAATAGGGCAACTAATAAAAAAAGAAGAAAGAGAAAAAGTGAAAAGAGAGAGAAAAAAAAAGTACTCCCAACCTCTCCCCACCATCTAAGATTAATGTTTAAAGCTCTTGAATCAACTCTTAAAGTGTCATAAATTGAGGTTACTTATGTAGTTTTCTCTTAAGAAAAAGAAAGATTACGATAAACTTCTAAATGACCCATAGGGGCAAGAATTAGTTTTTGTATGCTGCGAGGGTATAGCTTAAGTATAGGATTACATTTATCAAAAAAATCCTCAGCCCTGTCCTTGGAATAGAAAAGAGTATTATGCGATTCAAAGACTATTTGTTGGAGAAGAAGATAACGTAAATTAGAAAATTTAAGTGGGTGTGCATCTTTCCAATTTTTCAAAATCAAGAGTCTAGTTACCGAAATTATAGTATTTAATGAGCTAATATTCTTTGGTTTAGATAATATCAGGTGAGGATGTATAAGAAAAATTACATGGATAGCTTGCATTTAAAGTTTTCCTGATAATGCTTTCAGCATTTGCCAAGCAACACTTCGGAAATTGTGAGTTTGTAGATGAAGAAAATTTAGATAGTTTAACAGGAGTTAAGTATGCATTCTGTATTAATTTGGTGTGGGATTCTTTCCAGCTAGTTGGAATATTTAATTTTCTAAGTGCTGCAAAACTGAGTCTAATGTTATGAAGTTCAAAATAAGGAAAATAAATTAGCCAGAAAGCAACCAGTTTGTAAAGAAGCAACTGTGCTTGTTTGGCCAGCATAATATTATATAGAAGGGCAATAGTGAATTTACCTGCTGCAATTTTTTTTTTTTTTTCCAAAACAGCTTTATTGAGATTGAAAAAGCAAGTTACAATTTGCATGGTTAAAACTCAAAATTGTCACATTGTTCATACAATATTTTCATGCAACAAATATCGCTGTCATCTTTTTTTAAAACATTTCAACAATAACATCAACTGTAACACTCAATAACAGAGTAATAAATAAATAAATAAATAAATAAATATTGTCGGAATGTTAAGCCCATCATCTCCTTTAACGTCCTTTATAATTGGACCCCAATCTTCTCATTGTACCATCTAAGTTCTTGAGTTTATATAGACCTCCTATAGCATCTTCATCAGGGCATATATATCTAATTTCCTATTGACTATATATTTATACTCTTCGAGATCTAGTATCTGACTAAAGGTGTGTAGCCACTGCGCTATACTCGGGACCTGTCTGCTCTTCTAGCACCTAGCCACCCATTGTTTGACGCTATTGCTGCCTATAAAAATTAAATTCCTTCTTTCTTTAGAAATTTTGTTTGAAGTGATGTTAAATAACCATATGCGTGGGTCCACAGGCACTATGACCTCCAGCATTTTTGACATTTCTCATGCTATCTCCTCCCACAAATTAGCAATTGGCGGACAAGTCCACCATATGTGTGACATGGTCCCCATCTGCCCTTCACACCTCCAGCACTTTTCACTACATAAAGGGAACAATTTATGAATTCTGACAGGTGTAAGATACCACCTCTGAATTATTTTAAGGTTCATTTCAATCAATTTGCTAGAGGCAGACACCCTAGTTACAGATGAGAATATGTGTGATCTATCCATGTATTTCACCTCTATCCCAAGCTCTCTTTCCCAACTATCTATTTAGTGTGGTGCACAAGACGAAGCCTGTAAGATGGAGTATATGAGATAGAGGGTCCTGCCAGTAGGAGAAGTAGAATTGCATAGAACTTCAAAGGGAGTTAATGAGCATAGGAAATTATTTATCTCTTTATGTATATATATATATATATATATATATATATATATATATATATATATATATATATATATATACGAATAGCATTGTCTCAGGATATACCAGTTATTAAAGATAGAAAACCCATCCTCTATCAGTTCTATACTAGTGCGAAGGTGTTGCTCATTTCCCAAATGTATCATCATAACGATTCTATGGTTCTGTATATTGTGAGAGTCCCTAAGTAAAACCACTCCTGGTGCAAAATCTATGTTATCGGATAGAGGAGTCAACAGAGAGGATCTAGATGAGACATGTGGGTATTCAATTAGAATCTTATCCCATATTTTAATGGTTTCTAGAATAAGTGGACTTTGAGTAATCTTTTTAGGTAGTGTTGAACGTCTCTGCCAGCATAGTGTCCCTAGGTGTCTTTGTTCCGTAATAACATGCTCCAACCCTACCCAAGCCTTATGTTCGTAATTTGTAAACCAGTCTACCACCCTCTGCAGGAACACTGCCTGTCTATATTTATTTAAATTGGGAACCCCCAAACCTCCATTTTTGATATGTACACACATACGTTTTCTATTGATTCTTGCTTTGCATCTGTCCCAAATAAAGTCAAATATAGCATACTGTAGTTTAGTTACAAAGCTTATAGGTAAAGGGATGGGCACGGTCTGAAATATATATAAAATGCGTGGCATGACATTCATCTTTATGGTGTTGATTCTACCCAGCCACGTAATATGTCGGGAACGCCATGAGGACATGTCTGTTATTTCTGTAATGTTTTATAATTAAGCACAAACATCTCCTGAATAGAGGGTGCCAACATAATCCCCAAACATTTTAAACTATTTGTCTGAACTCGAAACAGGCAAATATCTTGTATCTGCTCCAGAAGGGGCTTCTCGCATTGCATGGGGAGCATATCTGATTTATTTTTATTAATTAGAAAGTTGGATGCAGTGTGGAACTTGTCTAATTCTTCTAAGAGAATACAATAGTGTTTTGTGCTATGTCTCTGCTATTGTGATGCCTGTTATCATCTTATTTGATCTTATTTTTGCTGCCAATGTTTTTTACTACGCATGCAAACAACAAGGGTGACAGTGGACACCCCTGCCTAGTCCCATTAGAAATATAAAGAGCGTCTGAGAAAATAAATGTTCAAATCCGAATTCAATAACGAAATTGGACGAAAATTTTCCGGTCTATCTGGGGGTTTACCCTGCTTCGGGAGCACTGTTATGTAAGCTTCCAGACTCGACCCTAGCCTGGGAAAGGGAATTCTTCCGTAACATCGTTAAAGAGTGTCAACATGTGGGGGATCAGGATTTCTTTATATTTTTTGAAGTAGTAATTAGTAAAGCCATCTGTCCCTTGAGCCTTATTTGCTGGGATTTGGGCAATCACATCTGCGACCTCTTTAAATGTTATTGGGGCTTTGAGAGTGTTATTCTAGTTTATTGTTAGTTGAGGCAGGGAAAGAGCATTCAGGTATTCCCGTATGTATCTATGCTGATCTGCAGGGTTATCTATATAACTTTTTAAGTTATATAATTGCTCATAGTACAACCTAAAAGTTTCTGCTATTTGATCTGAGGTGTGAAACGCCTTATTTTGGCTGTTACGAAGTGTAAGGATATAATTCCTATTTATCTTCCTTTTTAGCTTCCAGCTAAGATTGATCCACATTTATTGTCTCCCTAAAGGATTTCTGTTTTAGCCTAAATGCCTGTAATTTGTTTTCCTTCCCCGTCATTGAATTGATCTTAGCCCTGCACTCTGCTATACTCTGCTGGATGACCGGGTCTGAAGAGCAAGATTCCCTTTGTTTTTCCAAGGTCTCCAATACACGTAACGAGTCATCAAGAGCTATCAGATGCCTCTGGTTCCAGATAGATCTGTGAAGAGGCTTTAAATAATGTGTAAGGATATCATCTGCAGAAACTTTCCTATATGTAATAAGTATGAGTGTTTGTAAGTTACCCTGCTGGTGGTGAGAGAAATCTTCTGTTCTGAATGAATTCAACAGAAATATAGCAGGGGAACAAACAGTTAATATAAGGCATATATGTAGACAACTATATGTAATCTTTAACATAGTTGTTTTCCAAAACCTTTATAACTCATGAGTGATATGTATTCGTATTACAAGTAATAAGATATATATATATATATATATATATATATATATTTCAAAGTCATTTCCTTGCATGAAATCCTGGCATCCCTAGTGGATAGAACAGTAGTGGTTTATAATGAATAGCTACCTTAGGCAAAGTTCATATTTGAGCAATTGATATTATATACAAATTAAATGTTCGCATAGTTCATAATAGAGTGATTCAGGGATAATGTGTAATATTCATTGGCAAGTTCAAAACAGTACGAATCAGGCATACATGTAATAAGATACTTAAGAGCTTATGTGATAATCTAGGTGCATAGGTATATGAGGAGACCGGCATTGAAAGTAATCAAATTGGCTGACCTGAACTGACCAGGATTGATAGAGGAGCAGAGCGGTAGAGCTGCAGCAGCGGAAGCGGAGCCGATGGCGTGTGACGTCACCGCAACGAGCAGGAACAGCTGAGAGAAGCAGCAGTCAGCGTGGGTCCGGAAGTTGAAGTCCTTGATTGACAGCTGAATGAGCGCAGAGGCTATACGTCAGGGATAGGCTTGACAAGAAGCAAGAAGCTGGAATACCAAGCAAGGAAGTGAATGTGAGAGGCATTTTTATAGGCAGGTGGTTGCTAAGCTGTCTTAAAGGTACGGTACAATGAGTTAAAGTTTATACTTATCTCTAAGATATGACAAGAGCCTTCTTGTCTCGTTTAGCATGATAGGACTGTATACTAATGATTTCCCCCCTTATAACGGCCTTATGCACCTCCCAGATAGATCTAATGTCTATCTTAGGATTTGTGTTTGTATTAGTAGTAAAATATTCTGTCATTATTTTTTCTATCCGTTGGAAATTAACCGGATCGTCAAGTAGACCCTCTTCTAGTCTCCAAGTGTATTGTTTACAGGGGATGTGTGGCCATCTAAACTCACAGTTAACTACTGACTGATCAGACCAGGGGTTTGAAAGGATCTTTAAACATGTGACCCTAGTTAAATTGCTAACATCTACTAGAAAATAGTCAATGCGGGAATGTTTGTGATGGGGGTTAGAATAAAAAGTGTACTCCTTCCTATCCGCATACATCACTCTCCATGCGTCATGCAAAGCAAGATCTCTCAGTTGTGACATTACCATATTAATCACCCTATGTGGTGTAGAAGAAGTATGATTGGAGTTATCCAGTATGGGGTTCATTGTTAGGTTAAAATCCCCTCCCATAATCACCGCCCCACTGGACACCTCCAAGAGTAAGTTAGCCACCCGTTTAAAAAATATATCCTGCTTTAAGTTAGGGGCATAGACATTCACCACAGTATTATAACATTTCCCTATAAGGATGAGGTATCTACCTTGTGTATCTGCATATTTCTTAATGAGGCTAAATGGGATGCCTCTCTTAATTAAGATACCTACACCATTTGTTTTGAACGTGTTTGAGGCATAATACGTCTCTCCAAATTTAAACGTGAAGGTTTTAGGTTCTCTTCCCCTGGTGAAGTGTGTCTCCTGTACAAATATTATCTCCCCTTTCTTCTGCTTGAAGTCCCTCAGAGCTAGGTTTCTTTTATATTGGCTATTAAGTCCCTTAGCGTTGGCTGTAAGGAAGTGTAAGTTGCTTGTCGTGTGTGTCATCTTAATTAAAAACCAAGATTTTAGTTAAGTGTGTAATATATGACATCTCCCTAGCGGTGAAAACCTTACCCCCAGGCCCAGTTACCATATTACAATGATGAACCTCTTCCGTTCCTAACTCTACATGGGTCATGAGATCTGTACCCACATTCCGACATGAGCATAGTCTTAAACCTATAACTAACATTTAAACTAAAACTAAAGCATAAAAATATACACATAAAAAAACAGTAAACATCAACAAAGAACATTGCTCCCTGGAAGGAACTCTACTTCGGAGCCAGCATGGAAGTAGGGAGTGTGTCCAACAGTCCAGTGCTACTCCCTTGTCATTTTAAGTATATAGATTGTTTCAGTTATAAGGATGTAGGATTATAAAACATTTATATATGTGCTAACATCTTAAACAGTACATTTCTCACTTGATAAAGGCCACCGGTTGCACTCTCTGTGTATGTAAGTCTCAAATAAAGTTCAGACTTTTTCATTACCAAGCCATAGCAGAGCCAGAGTCAGCCAAGGCACAATAACAATGAGCCATAAAGATCTCTCAATGTCCATAAAAGATAGCATATCAACATGACTAATAAAAGTCTCCATCTCTGAACTAGAAAAACAATTCTAAGAAAGATCTCACCCAATTCGATTTCAATTTCCCTCAGGAGTCCGTTCAGGTCTCTGATTCTTTGCCAGACACGGCTAGGTTGTTCAGATCCTTGGTCTTCTTTCTTTTTGGTGAGACCTTTGTCCATTTCTGGATTTAGTCTTGTATGTGTTGACGTTGCTTATTAGGTCTAGAATCTTCTATTCCCACATCCAACAGATGTGGTTGTCGAAAGGAAAGCTTTAATTCTTCTGCCAAAGTTGGTAAGTCCTGTTCATTTTTATATATAGTTGTGCGCCCTTCATATATCACTATCAGACTAAAAGGGAAGCCCCATCTATATTTAATTTGGTGTTCTTGCAGTGTTTTGGTGATGAACCTTACTTCCCTTCTTCTTTGTATAGTAGACGGACTGAGGTCCAGATAGATTTGAAGGTTGTGATCTACGTATTGGATGTTGGGAGTTGATCGTGCAGCCTGACAGATCTTTTCTTTATCTGTGTAACGTAGGAACCGTATTATTAAGTCTCTCTGTGGCGCGTTTGATGGAGGTGGGGGTCTCAGGGCCCATGTGCTCTTTCAAGCTCTATATCCTGCATTGCCTGATCCTTAGCCAGGTGTTTGAAAAGACCTTGAAGATAGTTATGAATATCAGAGTGTGAGACAGATTTGGGTATACCCCTAATCCTTAAATTATTGCGGCGCCCCCTGTTATCTAGATCTTAAATTTTTTCCTGTAGGGACTCTATCTGTGCTTGATGTTCATTGGTCTGGGTTGTAACCTCATCAAACAAGGTGTTCATGGTCTCTTGTGTTTCTTCAAGACATTCAATTCTCTGCCCTATCTCATTTATATGCCTCTTCATATTAGCTAAGTCTGTAGTTATGAGCTCTTTGAGGGCATCAAAGTCGGCTTTAGTAGGCAGGTTGGCTATATCAGCTTTAATCTGTGATGCATAGGCCCCCAAAATAGCCACATTTGGTTGAGCTGGGATTTCTTAGATAGGTGGCTCCTGATGTATTGTTTCTGCTTCGCTTGTAGTGTTTGTAGTACTCTGGAAAAAATTACATACTGCTGCAGTCTAGTATCTAATCTTAAAAATGTTTATTAAATATACTTTAATTTTCAGTATTAATAAACTGTGTGTTCAACACATATGGTAATATATAATGCCATTTTCTCTGATTAATTTAATATGAAACATGAGTTTTTAGAAGATGCCTTAAAGTTGCATTTTTATGAAGGACTTGTAGTATCAATCAATGAAATATATGTCAATTCATAGCATCTTATTTAGAAATCTCATCTTCACATCAGTTATCCCTTGTTTTCATTTGATTTCTGGAAAACAAAGAAAAATGTGTTTTTCTTGAAATAAATGGGTTAATATTTATATATACCAATGCAATTATTATTCAATACAGCAGATATTTATTTAACATAGTATAATAGTCTCTCCATATATATCATATATATACATATACAGTATATATATATATATATATATATATATATATATATATATATATATATATACAAAGAATGGTGTAAGTGCACTCTCACCAACTCTTGCAGCTTGTCAGGGTGCTATAAGGATAATAATACAATGTAGCAAAGAAGCACTCACTGAACTGTTCCAACTGTGACAAAAAGTTTTAATTCAAAATTGTGACGTTTTGGGACAGCAACAGTCCCTTCCTCTGACAAATTAACAATGTGAAAATACAGGCCTTAAATAGGCTCCAAATTACCCTCCCCTAGTGATTGACCAATCATGGCCAAAGATACATAACACACCTTTCATAGTGACCAATAGTTATCAATGATAGAAAACTACCAATATATACAGTGAATCAAGTGAATAGTAATAAAACATTTTAAGCATGGAACCCCGTATTGTCAATAAAGAGGGGCAATCTCATTCCAACCTGACATAAATATCAGCTAAAAAATTGCGTGAGAATGGGGATCGTGATTCAACCAATCAGCATCGCCCTGGCTCCTGGGGATCGTAATTCCACCAATCAGCAGCGTCCTGGCACCCAAGGCTCAATACGTCATTGTTGTATGATCTCAAACAATGCCCACCTGTCACTAGGGACGCATACCACATCAAAACTGAAATGTCACATTTATACAACCCAAATAAACATTCGCCTAGATCGCTGCATATGAATGACTAAAATTACTATAAGACCACTTATAGATCGCTAATGTTTAACAGTCATCAATAGCCGAACCTGATCTGTATACGCATCCAATCAGTTACCCCAAGGGGTACTAGAAAACGGATAATCAATATCGCATAACCCCAGAGTCGTCAATATGCAATAAGGAATAAATATAAATAAATAAATAAGCCCTGTTTGTGCGGCACATAATCACTCTGCAACGGTACTCGTTACAAAGGTAAATAAAGTGCCGAGATATATCCAATCATAGATTGGACCGCCCACCTTTAGGCATATCAAAACAACGCAGAGTTTTGACAAGTTCTACGTGTCACCCTGACACTAATAGGCACACCCACCGTAATTCTACTGTATGCGCTCAACTGTACATCGCTGTCATCTCACAAAGAGCAGGCTCCATACATTAAAAGAAAAACTGCGTAAGCATTAGTTACAAAAGGTGTGTAGCTCCACTATCGGACCGGCACTTGATCACATCATGATACGGTCCCCCTCTAGCCATCTAAAAACAAACAAAGGTGCTTAACCAAATACCTAAAACATACATATTATTGTAATCCATCAGGTTGCATAAACTAGACATATGTAGCCTCACCTCTTGTTCCCAAACCACCAAAGCAAAAAAATTAGAGCAAAAAAATATATAATAAAAACAAAAAAGCATCCATTATCAACACACGATGAGTGGCACCCCAAATTTGCAGTATGCTGCCACCTACCCCTATGTAAATATCTAAAAAAATTAAAATGTAATCCATAATAATTCATACTATTCCCTAAGCTAAATAAATGGAGTCTCAGCTCCTATTGTAAATATTAATTCAAAAATGAGAAGCCAAAATAAAAAATCGAATCAGAAAAAAATCAAATTTCCATCAATCATTACATAATATAAATCCAGATACATCTATATGACAACAAATTCTACTTGTAGTACTGAATGTCGGTACGGAATGAGAAAGACCCCCCAAAAAACAAAAACAACACGGGGTGTCAAAAGAAGTGTATAGGTGAATAAATAATACAAAAATTAAAATAAGATTAAAACAATAAGACCATGTAATGGACAAGGTAACAACAACATAATGAACAGAGTGCCACCTATGAATATCTCATAGAGGCAATATAAGACAGAGATGACAGATAATTAGACCTTATCATCTATGATAATACGCTCATAATTCAATCCTAATGTAATTAATGTACCACATGAGGAAATAAAACATATGTCAGAATAAAGAAAAAGAGAGGAAGAGAAAGAAGAAAAATCAAGAAAGAAAAAGTAGAAAAGAAGAAAACTGAAGAATAAAGAAAGAAAGAAAAAAGAGAGAAAGAGAGAAAAGGGGACCAGGAAATGGAAGGAAGAAAGGGAGAGAAAAAGAAGAAAGAGGGGATGAGAGATAGGACAAGAAAAGGGGAGGAGAAAAAAGACAAGGAAAGAAAAGAAAAGAAAAAGAAAAAGAATTAGAAGAAAGACAAGAGAAGAAAAAGAAAAAGGAAAAAGAAAAAAGAAAAAAGAAAAGAAAAAAAAAGAAAAAAGAAAAAAGAAGGAAAAAGAGAATGGAAGGGGGAGAGAGAGAGAGGAGTAATGGATCATGGACTCCCAATAGTGTAGAACATCAAACACCCCACTGGTGTATCATGAACCTCACAGTTCATAGATAACATTGCCATCCTGTGTGGGTATTGAGACCCCTGGGGCAAAGGGTACCCAGTTCATAGATCCATCTGGATTCTTTGCGTAACAACATATTTCCTCTGTCTCCTCCCCTTCGTGGAATCAGTACGTGGTCGATCAGTCTAAATCTCAGATCATTGACAGTGTGTCCTGCCTCCAAGAAGTGTCTTGCCACAGGCTGGTCTGCCTTTCCATTTCTTATGGCCAAGCAAATACTAGACCTATGGTTGGCCATCCTAGTTCTCGCGTCATCCGTTGTTTTGCCTATGTAAAATTTTCCGCAGGGGCAATTCAGGAGGTATATTACAAATTGAGTGGTGCAAGTTAGATAATGCTTAATCTCATATGTTTTATTGCTTTCCGGATGATGAAAGTGAGAGCCAGTTATCATCCCACTACAAGTGACACAGCTAATACAGCGATAGCAGCCTTTCTTATTTGTCTTCAGCCATGTCCGTATACCCCCTTCAGGGTTGACGTCAGCTTTGACCAGATAATCTCTCAAGTTTCTTCCTCGTCTGAAACCGATCCTTGGTGCCTTCCAGTTCTTGAAAGGTAACGTGTGATCTGCTTCAACCAATTTCCATTCTTCTTTAATGGTTTGAGTTAGTGGTATAATCTCTGGAGAGTATGTGCTCACAAAAGTGAGTTGATCATCTTGCTTGGGTGGAGCCTCCGCTCTTGGTTCCATAGCTGATAGTGCATGTGATTTCATCTCTAGCAGATCTTTTTGCCTGTATCCTCTTTCAATAAATCGCTGTGTCATATCTTGTAGTTGTTCTTCACATAATATCTCATTGGTGTTATTTCTGATTACCCGTTGGTACTGGGCCTTAGGGATATTATGTATAAGACTGGGTTGGTGGCAACTTCTGGCATGTAATAATGAGTTCCGGTCAGTGGCTTTGCGGAATAGGGTTGTGCCCAATCTACCTTCAACTTTAAAGACCCTGACGTCCAAGTAGTCCACAGTGGAGTTGCTGATTGTGTGGGTAAATTTAATGGGACTCTCAAGAGTATTCAGGTGGTCAATCCATCGTATTAATCTATCTTCCCCATCTGACCATACCAGAAACAGGTCGTCTATATATCGACAATAATACCTGATGTTGTCATTGTTGAAGACCTTCATAATTGATGTTTCATACAGTGCCATAAACAAATTGGCCAGCGATGGGGCCACATTGGACCCCATCACCGTCCCAGAGATCTGTAAGTAGAATGTAGAATCGAACAGAAAGTAATTTTCCATAAGGCATAGCGAGAGGAAACAGATAAGTACCTCCTCTGATGGGCCAATGTATGCAGCCTTCCTAAGGGCCTGTGTTACAGCTGTGATACCATCTTGGTGGGGAATGACCGTGTAGAGGCTTGACACATCGAGAGTAACCAGAAGGTCTCCATCGGTGATATTCTCCAACTTCTTAATGCCAGTGATAAAATCATTAGAATCGCGTATATATGATGGCATAGATTGAACCAAAGGCTGTAGATAATGATCAACAAACTGTGCTAATGGCTGGAGTAACGAACCCCTCGCTGAGACGATTGGTCTCCCTGGGGGGTTATTAGCATTTTTGTGCACCTTAGGTAAAGTATACAACAAAGGGATTAGTGGATGTTCCAGGCATAGAAAATTGTAATCTTGTTGTGTGATAAGGGCTCTTTCTTTGAACTCCATCAATATTGTTAATTTGTCAGAGGAAGGGACTGTTGCTGTCCCAAAACGTCACAATTTTGAATTAAAACTTTTTGTCACAGTTGGAACAGTTCAGTGAGTGCTTCTTTGCTACATTGTATATATATATATATATATATATATATATATATATATATATATATATATATATATATATATAATAAAGGTAACAAAGGCAGAATGCAGCAGGAGATAGAATTTAAAAGTTCCAAACTTTAATACAAAACGTTAAAAATATCCACAACATCCATGGGAACAGTGAGTGAGACACAATCACTTGTGCAAAATGGCTGACATGTTTCGACCCTCAGGTCGTAATCATAGCTGTTTATGGTAACACCTGACAACCTATTTAAGGAAGTAGGATACATCTCATTGGTTAAAACTCAATCAATATAAAACAATTCAACAAGGTGTGTCAAAAGGTGATTACTATACCTACTCTCCTTACAATTTTAAAATGCCTAATATAAAACGAAAGTGCTGTATAGTGAAATCTAACTAAATTACTAAACAGACCAATTCAAAGGATTATATAAATACATGAATAGATTGACATGATCTACATTATTTATAATATATAATATACAATGTTTAAAGCGTCCCTTGTAATGAACACTAAGGACTTAGATTAGCAAAATGAACATGCATGAAAACAGTATAAACATTCTAGTGGACAATGCATGAAGATGCATAAAAATGTATAAGAATAGCATTTTTATATATTTCAGTGATAACCAGCATACATATGAAAATGATAATAACAACAACAGGAGTGCACGCACAAAAGCATATCCAAATAGACCAATAGTTGATCAAAGTGGTAATGGATGATCATTTATAATCATTCATAAATACATGTGGGCAATTGTGCTATTTTACATATATATAATGCTATCAAACTCTTATGTGTAGATACATTAGTATTCACAAGAAGCTGCATCCAAAATGAAGTAGTTGGAAACCCAAAACCTAAGCAGAATTTGCTAAGAGATAAAGATTCAGGCCTAAGCAATTATGGTGCAATGTGGGGTCAAAAATAACCCTGAAGTCAAAAGGCAGACTACTAACTAGTAGCATTTATGAACATAAATACCACTGTTACATGTGTAACCATTCACACCTAATAACCATTCACACCAAGGAACAGAACAGACTTATATGTATGCATGGGTAACCATGTATAAATAGTCAAAGCTATGAATGTATAGATGTAGACATTACTATGGATAAGTAAATGTAAATGTAAATAAAAAAGAATATGAAAATGAAAATGAAAGGAGCAAATGAAAATGAACTAGCTGCAGAAGAGGGAGATGACCCACTAGATGAGAACCCTGCAAAAACCGGTTATTTCCAAAAATTTATTTAATCGTATTCGGAGTTCAGGCCATTTGGCACCCTAATTTGGAGTTTAAAAATCCAGTACATCTGCCTCTTCTGCAGCAGCTTTTGACGGTCACCACCTCTGGGGGGACAGAAAACCATTTCTATGGCTTGCCATCTCAGGGTGCTGATGTTTTTATCATGGCAACAGGCAAAATGTCTAACCAGTGGGGTATTTGCCTCACCCGCCTGTATTGTAGACAGGTGGTTTCTAATACGAACTTTTACCTCGTTTGTAGTGAGGCCTACATATTGAAGGTGACAAGATGTACAGGTTAGCAAATATATCACATATGTGGTAGTACATTTCAAACAACTAGTAATAGGGAAAGTTTCTCCAGTAACCTCCGATCTGAATATGTTTGAAGCTGTGATATACTCGCAAACCCAACACTTTTGTCCGCACTTGTAAAGACCCTTTTTTGTGAGCCACGAGCTGGCTGGTTTATCAAGCTCTGGTAATGATGACGGTGATAATGTGTTGGCCAGAGTACGTGTTCTCCGATAGGAACAACGTAATCCATTTTTCACACATTTTTCCAGTTTGTCGTTAGCTGACAAAAAGTTAAAATGTTTTCTGACGATTTTACATATTTCTGGATATTGTGCGCTAAACTCTGTAACAAATGTGATACCCTCAGAGTCAGTATCTGATTTTCTAGATGTTTTTGACTGTTCTCAAATGAGTTCATTCCTATCAATATTCTGCAATTGTCTCTCCGCTTTGCGTATAATTTTATCAGAGTAGCCTCTTTGTTTGAGTCTTCTTTGTAAGGTCTTTAGATTGTTTACAAAACATGTCTTCCTGACTACAATTTCTCTTGACTCTGACAAATTGTCCCTTAGCTACAGCAAAGGGAACATGGGTTGGGTGGCAGCTTTTAGCATGTAATAGCGCATTCCCAGCAGTGGGTTTCCTATAGATGTTACTGATGATTTTTCCCTCTCTAGTACCTGTCAAGGTAATATCCAAAAAATTGATCGAATTATTTTGTAATTCGGAAGTAAATCGAACACCATAGGTATTGCCATTAAGATAGTGCATGAAATTCGAGAAGTCGGCGTCATCACCCAACCAGATGACCAATAGGTCATCTATGTATCGCCCATAATAATGGACAAAATGTCTAAAGGGATTACTATCTCCATAGATGTGGACAGCTCCCACCAACCCATGAACAGGTTGGCATAGGAGTCAAAAGTAGTTATGAGTCAATAGATATTTAAGTAGTCGTAGGATGTACATCTGAAAATCATGGGTGAGGTTGGAATGATGTTTCAGAAAATATGCTATCGCTTCCAGACCTTCTTTGTGAGGAATGGACGAGTAAAGGGCCACAACGTCTATTGTGGCCCATCTGAATACAGAAGGTAACCAAACAAAGAAGTCACCAGTGGTTGTAGGATACTGTCAATCCATTGTGATGTGTGCTCAAAGAACCTATCCCGCTCACTATGGGACGTCCCTTGATGTTTGTAAGGGATTTGTGTACTTTGGGCAAGTGATGGAAGATGGGCACTATAGGATGTTTGACACACAAAAACTCAAATGTTTTAATGTCCAAGTGCCCATCTTCCAATCCATCATCCAGCAAGCTGAATAGCTCTCTCTGGAAGGCTCTGGTCGGATCAGATGCAAGGCAGATATAGTTCTCTGTGTCAGCAAGCTGGCGATGGGCCTCCTTAACATAATCAGACTTGTTGAGGACGACTATGGAACCACCCTTGTCTGCCGAGCGAACAACTATATCCTCCTTGCATCTCAATTCTTCCAGAGCCACTTTTTCTTGCCTTGTGAGGTTCTGTTTGGTATAAGAGCTGTTGGATTTAAGTTCCAAAATATCACGCTCAACTCTTTTAAAAAAAGTTTCCAAGATATGACCCCTATGCTGTATAGGATAAAAAGTAGAGGGGTTTCTAAACCCCCCATGTGAATTTAACCTATCAGACTCAGTGTCCTCTAGACTTTCCCTCCAAAGATGATCAAGAGTTAAAGTATCACATGCTTCCTTAAAGGAAGCTCTATTGATGGAAACTCTTGTATTAGTACTTACATCTCTAATAGGAGGTTCAGCATTATCAGGGGTATATTCAGATGCATCGTTATAATATTTTTTAAGTGTGATGTTTCTGATGAGTTTGTTGACATCTAAAAGAGTTTTAAAGATATCAAAGTTGTTAGTAGGTGAAAAATTAAGACCATAGCTAAGTACTGAAAGTTGTGGTGGTATCAAAATGTGATCAGACAAATTAATCACATTATTAATTATTTGTATTTTTGTTTCCCTCGATTGCCTCTGTTCCCTCTCAGTTAGTACCTGTCTGCTCCGCCATAGGTCCCTTGACCTATCCCCGTTTTCTGTGGGGGAAGGCAAAAAACCTGTGCCATATTGTGTAGATCTTCATTTGAAACTGTAGATCCTTGTGTATGGGTGCTAGGAACGGTTTCACTAATATAAACATACTTGGAAGCTGTGGGGTTCGGGAATGATTGTTTGTCTTTAGGCTTTGCTACCTGTTGTTGATTATGTGAATCACTTATGTGTGTCTCAGTGGGTATGTGAGTTATTTTCAAAATACCTTTAGGTTGTTCCTCGCCTACTGAGGCACCTCTTTCATCGCCAGACTCAAACTCACTATCTGAATATGTGACTTTTTTGGGGTTATGTGACTGATTTGACTGTTCAATCTTTTTATTTTTGTTATTATTACTGTTGTTACGTCTATTTCTAGACCTTCCCCTATAGTTTCTCCTGGAAGAGCTCCTTTCGGATCGCTTCCAGATATAAACACTATTGTTAGCATAGTCTGACTGGTCCCTAATAAACTTAATATGTTTAGTCTCTAGAACCAATTGTTTGGCCTCTGCCACACCACTTTTCAATATTGCATCAAACCTGGAAAAATTGGTATCAGTTAGCCTCTTGTTCATTTCTGCCTGTAAGAGAGCAATTTATTCTCTAACGTCATTCAACAAATGTAATTTATAGGATGTTAACAAAGCTATTAAACGTAGCGAACAGTCAGAAAGTATATCATTCCATGAACTAACAAAGTCCAGGTCTGTGACCTCAAAAGTTGGAAATGTATTCAAACATAAACCACGTGGTATTATCTTAAGTTTGGTATAGATGTCAGGGTGCCAGGAATCAGACTGAGACGAGAAGTGCAAAAATAATCACACCTTAATTAATAGCAAAAAAATAATAAAAAGTCCACAAGTCAAATAACAAGCCAAGAGTCAAAACTAGAGCTGGTAGTCAGACAAGCTGAGTCAGGTGCCAAAGCGAGTAGTCAGACGAGCCGGAATCAGGAACAAGGAGAACAGCAGAGTCAGGAACAAGCCAGGGATCAGGAACCAGGAGGGACGCCAGACAGCCAGGTAATACACAGGAGCTCTCACAAACAGGTCTGAGACAATGCAAGGGCAAAGCATACTGAACAAAGGCCCTTTAAATAATAAGTGATGACATCACAATTCTGAGACTGCATCCTGTCTCACATGGATGATGTAAACCAGTCTGGCCATAAAAGGAAGTACAGGAAGTGAGCAGCATCTCCCAGAATGCACCAAAGTCAGCAAGAGAGGTGAGTAAAATGGTTGCCAGCAGCACATGGCAAACAAGTCAGGAAAAAACCCTGACAGTACCCTCCCCTCAACGACCCCTCCCCCGCGGGAGGACAAAAGGCTTATTGGGGAAACAGGCATGGAAGGCACGGAGGAGGGCGGGAGCATGAACATCAGAGGAGGGAACCCATGAACGCTCCTCTGGACCGTAGCCCCTCCAATGAACCAAATACTGTACGTGGCCCCTGGACATACGAGAGTCAATAATGCTGCTGACCTCATACTCCTCATGGTTGTCAACAATGATAGGACGGGGACGAGGCAACATAGTGGTAAACCGATTACAAACCAATGGTTTCAAGAGGGAGACATGAAAAACATTGGAGATGTGCATTGCAGGAGGAAGGTCAAGAGCGTAGGCCACAGGATTGGCCCGTCGGAGTATTTGAAAACGACCAACATAACGGGGAGCCAGTTTATTAGAAGGCACACAAAGGTTCAAGTTGCGGGAGGACAGCCAAACTCTCTCATCAACCTGGTAGGAAGGTGCAGGCAGACGCCTACGATCAGCCTGGATCTTTTGGTGCTGCATAGAACGATGAAGGCAATCCTGAATCTGCACCCACGTGGAACAGAGTTGCCGGAGATGCTCCTCCAAAGCCAGAATACCCTGAGACATGAATGAATCGGGCAACAAGGATGGTTGAAACCCATAATTCGCCATGAACGGGGATAACTTGGAGGAAGCATTAATAGCACTATTACGAGCAAACTCTGCCCAAGGTAACAGTTCAGACCAATTATTGTGGTGATCTGAGACATAGCAATGGAGGAACTGTTCCAGAGCTTGATTAGACCGTTCCGCAGCCCCATTGGATTGAGGGTGATATGCCGAGGAGAAGGAGAGCTGGATCCCCATTTGAGCACAAAAGGAACACCAACATCTGGAGACAAACTGGCTACCCCGGTCCGACACTATCTCCTTGGGTAACCCATGTAAATGGAAGACCTCACGGGCTTATTATGGCCAGTAATTCCCTGTCGCCAATTTCATAATTGCACTCCGCTGGAGACAATTTCTTAGAGAAGAAACCACACGGATGCAAGGAACCGTCAGGTGTAGGACGTTGAGACAAGAGAGCACCTACTCCAGTCTCAGACGCATCGACCTCAAGAACGAAAGGCAGGACAGGGTTAGGATGAGCCAGAACTGGAGCGGCAGCAAAGGCAGTCTTAAGACTATCAAAGGCCTTAATGGCAGTAGGTGACCAATGGAGTGGATCATTCTCTTTACGGGTCATGTCTGTGATAGGTTTGACCAAGGAAGAAAAGTTTTTAATAAACTTTCTATAGTAATTGGCGAACCCCAAAAAACATTGAATAGACCAAAGACCAACTGGGCGAGGCCACTACAGAACTGCAGATAACTTGTCAGGATCCATGGAGAACCCTGCAACGGAGATAACATAACCTAGGAAGGTTACTTGAGTCTGATGGAACTCACATTTCTCAAGTTTACAAAACAGGCCGTTCTCACATAGTCTCTGAAGAACCCGTGTAACATCAGAACGATGAGCCTCAACTGTGAGTGAGTGTATGAGCATGTCGTCTAAGTACACCACAACACACTGTTGCAACATATCTCGTAGGACATCATTAATAAATTCCTTGAAAACAGCAGGAGCATTACATAGGCCAAAGGGCATTACAAGCTACTCATAATGCCCGCTCCTGGTGTTAAATGCTGTTTTCCATTCGTGGCCCTCCTTGATCCTAATGAGATTGTACGCTCCTCTCAAATCAAGCTTAGTAAAGACCGTAGCTCCCTTGAGGCGGTCAAAGAGTTCCGTAATGAGCGGAATAGGGTAAGCATTCTTAATGGTAAGACGATTAAGACCCCTATAATCGATGCATGGTCTTAAGTCGCCACCCTTTTTCTTCACAAAGAAGAAGCCAGCCCCTGCAAGAGAGCAGGATTTGCGGATGATCCCCCGCGACAGAGCATCAGAAACATACTCCTCCATAGCACAATTCTCTGCAACAGACAGAGGGTAAACCCGGCCCCGAGGAGGAATGGCTCCAGGTTGCAGGTCTATGGCACAATCGTAAGACCAGTGAGGAGGCAACGTACCGGTACGCACCTTGTCAAAAACGTCTATGTGATGATCTGCTGTAGCAGATATTGTTGCAGTGAAAATATTAAGTTTGTATCTCTTTTCCTGAATATAGTCAAGCAATATGGTCTTAATAACCTGACTAGTCAGTAGTGAGAGTTACTGTTATAGATTTAAGCGCAGAGTCTAAATCTGAATTGTCTTTCCAGATTAGATAATATAAGTACTTCAATAATTAATAAGACAAGTAATGATAAAGAACAGATCAGAATGAGATATGATCACACAGGTGATTAATGAGTTAACTTCAGACGAGATATAACTTCTGTTAATTATGTATCCTCTTCACGCACTCACACATACAACCTTAAAATATATACAAGTCCATTCACATATCCTTTCGTCAGGTATTAGGCAAACTTTGATGATTTTAGATTCCTGAGGTAAGTAACATAGAATTAGGATAAAATTATATGCAGCGTTTTTGAGCGGAGAGAACTTGTACCTGACGACCGGTCCGGTCGGCGTCTTCAGTGTGAGTGCGGCTTCCGGATTGCGGTAAGTAGTTCCGGCGGCTTCGTGATCCAAAAAGCAAGTTAAGTCCGTAAGAACAGACAGGTTGTGAAAGATGAAAAGTTTGTTACAACAAATGATAAGTGATAACGAATAACAGGGGGAAAGTAACAGTCCAATAATGAGAATATATTACGAGAGAAAAGTCAAGTAGCAAAATTAACTAGAGAAAAACAAAATCACTCTAGTAACAGCAATTTCCAGACAAGGAATGCCTGACCCAAATGTGCTATAAATAGGGAGTAACCTGTTAAAGGCGGGCTATACCTTAAAGGTATATCACACACTCCCCCCTTCAAGGTCTCCCCACATCAGCAATGGTTGGTTTCAAAGGGTATCGTTTGTGAAAACACTGTATCAAACGTGGTGCATGGATCTCAGATTGTCTTTGCCATGAATTATCCTCAGGTCCAAAACCTCTCCACTTCAGAAGGTATTCCAGATGACGACCACAAATTCTTGAATCCAAAATCCTCTCAATTTCATATTCCTCCTGATCATCTATTTGAATAGCAGGGGGTTTAAGGTTTTCATCCTTATTTGTTGCTTTGTATGGTTTTATTAATGATACATACAATGTGGGATGTATCTTATAGGAAGGTGGTAATACCAATCTGACAGTAGAAGGATTTACAATTTTGTCTATCACAAAAGGGCCAATAAATTGGTTTGCTAATTTCTTTGAAGGTACATGCACCTTTAGGTTTTTAATCGATAATAAAACGTTGTCACCAATTTTATATAAAGGACTAGGTCTATGATGCATGTCATAATACCGCTTCTGATAATTCTTGGCTTCTGTGAGGTGAGTTTTAACCAACGCTAAACGTTCCTGTAGCTTACTTGAGTAGTCTTTGGCAACTGTTGAATTCACCTCAGTATTGGTAATCAATATGTTAGTTGGATGATATCCATAAGTTACATAGAAAGGAGTCATTTTTGTTGATGTTGAAATTGAGTTGTTATATGAAAACTCGGCCATAGGTAAATAATTAATCCAATCATCTTGAAGATGGGATACGTAACACCTTAGATATTGCTCTAACGTTTGGTTTAATTTTTCTGTCATTCCATTGGTTTGTGGGTGAAATGCTGTTGAATACCTGGAGTTTATTTTCAACAACTTACATAAGAATCTCCAGAATGCTGAAGTAAATTGTGTTCCCCTGTCTGTGATAATAGTTGTTGGAAGCCCATGTAACTTTACAATATGGTTTAGAAAAACATTGGCAGTGATGTAAGCGTTAGGTAAGCTTTTCAATGGTATAAAATGTCCCATTTTTGTTAAGTGATCTATTACTACTAATATTGTATTATATCGGTGTGATAAAGGTAAGTCTACAATGAAATCCATTGAAATTGTGGACCAAGGCCTATCAGGAACTGGCAGTGGGTTTAACAATCCAATCGGTCCCCTGTGATCAACTTTATTTCTAGCGCAAGTATCGCATGAAGTAACATATTGTTGGATGTCTTGATCCATTTGTGGCCACCAGAAACTTCTTCTTGTTTTTTCTATTGTTTTTTGTATGCCTGTATGTCCAGATAAGGGTTCGTCGTGAGTGTTTTTTAATATATGGGTTCTCATTACTTCCGGAACATATAACTTGTCTTTGTGATAATAAAGACCTGTTTCTGGGTTTTTAATACAATTCTTAGGATAATCATCCTCTTTCTGTATTACCTTTATTATTTCCTTCTCCAGAGGAGTTAGTACTCCAATGAATCTTTCAGCTGGTATAATTGGAACTATTGCATCATGATGTGATTCTTCTTGTATTCTAGATAGAGCGTCTGCCTTTACGTTCAAGTGTCCAGGTTTGTATGTAATTATAAAATTGAATCTGTCCAAAAATAAGGACCATCTTACTTGTCGAGCAGACAAGGTTTTGCTTTTCTTTAAGTATTCTAAATTCTTGTGATCTGTGAACACTTTGAATGGTTTCTCAGTTCCTTCTAATAAATGCCTCCATTGTTCAAGAGAAGTTTTTATGGCTAATAACTCCTTATCTCCTATGCTATAGTTAATTTCGGCAGGGGAAAATCTTCTGGAGTAGTAACCAACTGGGTTCATCTCTGTCTGTTCCTTATTGTATTGTGAAAGGATGGCTCCAATTCCAGAACTGGAATCGTCTACTTCAAGTACATATTGAAGATTGTTATCTGGTATGTGGAGCAGTGGAGCTTTAGAAAATTTTTCTTTTAAGAAATCAAAAGCTATCTGTGCCTGTTCTGTCCATTTATACCTTTGTTTCTTACTGGTTAGTTCAGTCAAAGGTTTAACGATGTTAGAAAAATTATCAATAAATTTTCTATAGTAATTCGCGAATCCGATAAATCTTTGCAGAGCTCGTATTGATTTTGGTATAGGCCATTGCAATATAGCAGATACTTTTTCGGGGTCCATTTGAATCCTGTTGGGTGTTATGATATAACCTAGGAACTTTATCTTCTTCACATGAAAAAGACATTTTTCTTGCTTTGCGTATAGTTTATGCTCTTTTAATCTTGTTAAAACCCATCGAACATGTTTTTCATGTTCTTGTGGATTCTTCGAATAAATAAGTATATCATCTAGATATACAATGACACAAACATCCAGTAAATCATAGAATATTTCATTAATGAAATGCTGAAAGGTCGCTGGGGCGTTGGTTAACCCAAATGGCATAACATTGTATTGATATAAACCGTATCTGGTCCTAAATGCAGTCTTCCACTCATCCCCTTTTTTGATCCTAATAAGGTTATACGCACCTTTCAGATCTAGCTTGGTGTAAATGTTTGCTCCTTTCAATCGCTCTATGAGCTCTGGAATCAATGGTAAAGGATATCTGTTTTTTTATTGTAATGGCATTAAGAGCCCTGTAGTCAATTATAGGTCTTAACGATTTATCTTTATTTTTAACTAGAAACATGCCTGCTGCTGCTGGGGAAGTTGAATGAGAAATGAATCCCTTTCTTAAATTCTCATCCAAATATGTCCTCAGGAATTTTAGTTCTTCTTGTGATAATGGATAAATTTTCCCATGTGGTATCTGCGACCCTGGAACAAGGTCTATAGGACAATCAAAACTCCTATGTGGGGGCAAATTTTCTGCTTCCTTTAGATTGAAAACCTCTGCCAAATCCTGATACAAACCTGGTATTCCTTCTTCAAGTGAAGCTATAACAGTATGAGGGTAACAAGTTTTATTGCAATAGGAAGAGGTTAGTGTAAGTTCTGAGTGTTTCCAGTTTATTACCGGATTATGTAGTTGTAACCATGTATACCCTAAGATTAAGTTATGTAATGCAATAGGTATTACATCAAATTTTATGTATTCTGTGTGACCTGTATTGGATTTAACTAGTAAAGGTACAGTATGGTGTAATAGGACCTTTTTTTTATCAAAGTTCCATCAATAGACTTAACATACACAGGTGTTTGCTTGCACACTAAGGGTATTTTATTTTTTTCAACAAACACAGAATCAATATAACTTCCTGATGCCCCGGAATCAATCAACGCCCTGGTTAGGATATTTTCCTGATCCCACTGTAAAGAGAGAGTTAATGTCAATTGTTTATCATTCGAGATATGACAAATGTGATTTGGGTCTTTATGCTTACCCTTCTTTTGTTTCTGAAGTATTGGACACTCAGATACAGAGTGCTCCTTGTTTGCACAGTATAAACAGAATTTTTCTATCCTCCTCCTTATCTTTTCTTCATGAGTGAGAGGTCCTTTAATCGCTCCAATTTCCATAGGTGTAGAATATAGTTGTGGTTTTTCTGAAGTTGAATTATAAGTGATGGTTCGCCTTGTTGATGAGTCATATGAGACCCTTTCAGCACGCCTTTCTCTAAGCCTTCTATCAATAGATGTACTTAATTTTATTAGAGCTGGTAAAGTATCTGGCAACTCCTGACGTGAAAGCTCATCTTTTAATGTTTCAGAAAGACCAAGCCTATACTGATTTTTAAGGCTAACCTGGTTCCATTGAGAATCTACTGCCCACATTTGGAAGTCAGTAGTATATTCTTCTACTGTACGCTTCCCTTGTTTAAGTGAGCGTAACTTGGATTCAGCTATTATCTGTGTGTCAGTATCTACATATAAGTTCTAGGTTCACCTTGTAGAAAAGAAATAGTGGTGCAAACTGTGATGCGGTCAGTATGGTAGGTACGTGGTCTTAAGGAGAATAGAAGATGGCAAGCATTTTTAAAATCTCTGAATTCATGTCTCTTGCCTGTAAAAGTTTGAGGGTATTGTATGTGGGGTTCTGGTATGTCAGGTTTAGCAGTTACATAGTCTTTGACTATAGTTTTTAGTGCTGCATTTTCTGCTTGAACCTCAGTTAACCCTCTTGCAAGATAATCTAATTTTTGTTGGATATTAGTAAACTGATTTTTT
Organism: Bombina bombina; assembly: GCF_027579735.1. Classification (NCBI taxonomy): domain Eukaryota; kingdom Metazoa; phylum Chordata; class Amphibia; order Anura; family Bombinatoridae; genus Bombina; species Bombina bombina. Next base: position 139,233,132 of record NC_069505.1, on the reverse strand, counting down.
ATTTCAGTTGGATCCATTGTATGAAAATCTATAACAGTATACAACTTAATTCACTGTGGTCTGGAAATTATGTGATGATCTGCTGTAGCAGATATTGTTGCAGTGAAAATATTAAGTTTGTATCTCTTTTCCTGAATATAGTCAAGCAATATGGTCTTAATAACCTGACTAGTCAGTAGTGAGAGTTACTGTTATAGATTTAAGCGCAGAGTCTAAATCTGAATTGTCTTTCCAGATTAGATAATATAAGTACTTCAATAATTAATAAGACAAGTAATGATAAAGAACAGATCAGAATGAGATATGATCACACAGGTGATTAATGAGTTAACTTCAGACGAGATATAACTTCTGTTAATTATGTATCCTCTTCACGCACTCACACATACAACCTTAAAATATATACAAGTCCATTCACATATCCTTTCGTCAGGTATTAGGCAAACTTTGATGATTTTAGATTCCTGAGGTAAGTAACATAGAATTAGGATAAAATTATATGCAGCGTTTTTGAGCGGAGAGAACTTGTACCTGACGACCGGTCCGGTCGGCGTCTTCAGTGTGAGTGCGGCTTCCGGATTGCGGTAAGTAGTTCCGGCGGCTTCGTGATCCAAAAAGCAAGTTAAGTCCGTAAGAACAGACAGGTTGTGAAAGATGAAAAGTTTGTTACAACAAATGATAAGTGATAACGAATAACAGGGGGAAAGTAACAGTCCAATAATGAGAATATATTACGAGAGAAAAGTCAAGTAGCAAAATTAACTAGAGAAAAACAAAATCACTCTAGTAACAGCAATTTCCAGACAAGGAATGCCTGACCCAAATGTGCTATAAATAGGGAGTAACCTGTTAAAGGCGGGATATACCTTAAAGGTATATCACACACTCCCCCCTTCAAGGTCTCCCCACATCAGCAATGGTTGGTTTCAAAGGGTATCGTTTGTGAAAACACTGTATCAAACGTGGTGCATGGATCTCAGATTGTCTTTGCCATGAATTATCCTCAGGTCCAAAACCTCTCCACTTCAGAAGGTATTCCAGATGACGACCACAAATTCTTGAATCCAAAATCCTCTCAATTTCATATTCCTCCTGATCATCTATTTGAATAGCAGGGGGTTTAAGGTTTTCATCCTTATTTGTTGCTTTGTATGGTTTTATTAATGATACATACAATGTGGGATGTATCTTATAGGAAGGTGGTAATACCAATCTGACAGTAGAAGGATTTACAATTTTGTCTATCACAAAAGGGCCAATAAATTGGTTTGCTAATTTCTTTGAAGGTACATGCACCTTTAGGTTTTTAATCGATAATAAAACGTTGTCACCAATTTTATATAAAGGACTAGGTCTATGATGCATGTCATAATACCGCTTCTGATAATTCTTGGCTTCTGTGAGGTGAGTTTTAACCAACGCTAAACGTTCCTGTAGCTTACTTGAGTAGTCTTTGGCAACTGTTGAATTCACCTCAGTATTGGTAATCAATATGTTAGTTGGATGATATCCATAAGTTACATAGAAAGGAGTCATTTTTGTTGATGTTGAAATTGAGTTGTTATATGAAAACTCGGCCATAGGTAAATAATTAATCCAATCATCTTGAAGATGGGATACGTAACACCTTAGATATTGCTCTAACGTTTGGTTTAATTTTTCTGTCATTCCATTGGTTTGTGGGTGAAATGCTGTTGAATACCTGGAGTTTATTTTCAACAACTTACATAAGAATCTCCAGAATGCTGAAGTAAATTGTGTTCCCCTGTCTGTGATAATAGTTGTTGGAAGCCCATGTAACTTTACAATATGGTTTAGAAAAACATTGGCAGTGATGTAAGCGTTAGGTAAGCTTTTCAATGGTATAAAATGTCCCATTTTTGTTAAGTGATCTATTACTACTAATATTGTATTATATCGGTGTGATAAAGGTAAGTCTACAATGAAATCCATTGAAATTGTGGACCAAGGCCTATCAGGAACTGGCAGTGGGTTTAACAATCCAATCGGTCCCCTGTGATCAACTTTATTTCTAGCGCAAGTATCGCATGAAGTAACATATTGTTGGATGTCTTGATCCATTTGTGGCCACCAGAAACTTCTTCTTGTTTTTTCTATTGTTTTTTGTATGCCTGTATGTCCAGATAAGGGTTCGTCGTGAGTGTTTTTTAATATATGGGTTCTCATTACTTCCGGAACATATAACTTGTCTTTGTGATAATAAAGACCTGTTTCTGGGTTTTTAATACAATTCTTAGGATAATCATCCTCTTTCTGTATTACCTTTATTATTTCCTTCTCCAGAGGAGTTAGTACTCCAATGAATCTTTCAGCTGGTATAATTGGAACTATTGCATCATGATGTGATTCTTCTTGTATTCTAGATAGAGCGTCTGCCTTTACGTTCAAGTGTCCAGGTTTGTATGTAATTATAAAATTGAATCTGTCCAAAAATAAGGACCATCTTACTTGTCGAGCAGACAAGGTTTTGCTTTTCTTTAAGTATTCTAAATTCTTGTGATCTGTGAACACTTTGAATGGTTTCTCAGTTCCTTCTAATAAATGCCTCCATTGTTCAAGAGAAGTTTTTATGGCTAATAACTCCTTATCTCCTATGCTATAGTTAATTTCGGCAGGGGAAAATCTTCTGGAGTAGTAACCAACTGGGTTCATCTCTGTCTGTTCCTTATTGTATTGTGAAAGGATGGCTCCAATTCCAGAACTGGAATCGTCTACTTCAAGTACATATTGAAGATTGTTATCTGGTATGTGGAGCAGTGGAGCTTTAGAAAATTTTTCTTTTAAGAAATCAAAAGCTATCTGTGCCTGTTCTGTCCATTTATACCTTTGTTTCTTACTGGTTAGTTCAGTCAAAGGTTTAACGATGTTAGAAAAATTATCAATAAATTTTCTATAGTAATTCGCGAATCCGATAAATCTTTGCAGAGCTCGTATTGATTTTGGTATAGGCCATTGCAATATAGCAGATACTTTTTCGGGGTCCATTTGAATCCTGTTGGGTGTTATGATATAACCTAGGAACTTTATCTTCTTCACATGAAAAAGACATTTTTCTTGCTTTGCGTATAGTTTATGCTCTTTTAATCTTGTTAAAACCCATCGAACATGTTTTTCATGTTCTTGTGGATTCTTCGAATAAATAAGTATATCATCTAGATATACAATGACACAAACATCCAGTAAATCATAGAATATTTCATTAATGAAATGCTGAAAGGTCGCTGGGGCGTTGGTTAACCCAAATGGCATAACATTGTATTGATATAAACCGTATCTGGTCCTAAATGCAGTCTTCCACTCATCCCCTTTTTTGATCCTAATAAGGTTATACGCACCTTTCAGATCTAGCTTGGTGTAAATGTTTGCTCCTTTCAATCGCTCTATGAGCTCTGGAATCAATGGTAAAGGATATCTGTTTTTTTATTGTAATGGCATTAAGAGCCCTGTAGTCAATTATAGGTCTTAACGATTTATCTTTATTTTTAACTAGAAACATGCCTGCTGCTGCTGGGGAAGTTGAATGAGAAATGAATCCCTTTCTTAAATTCTCATCCAAATATGTCCTCAGGAATTTTAGTTCTTCTTGTGATAATGGATAAATTTTCCCATGTGGTATCTGCGACCCTGGAACAAGGTCTATAGGACAATCAAAACTCCTATGTGGGGGCAAATTTTCTGCTTCCTTTAGATTGAAAACCTCTGCCAAATCCTGATACAAACCTGGTATTCCTTCTTCAAGTGAAGCTATAACAGTATGAGGGTAACAAGTTTTATTGCAATAGGAAGAGGTTAGTGTAAGTTCTGAGTGTTTCCAGTTTATTACCGGATTATGTAGTTGTAACCATGTATACCCTAAGATTAAGTTATGTAATGCAATAGGTATTACATCAAATTTTATGTATTCTGTGTGACCTGTATTGGATTTAACTAGTAAAGGTACAGTATGGTGTAATAGGACCTTTTTTTTATCAAAGTTCCATCAATAGACTTAACATACACAGGTGTTTGCTTGCACACTAAGGGTATTTTATTTTTTTCAACAAACACAGAATCAATATAACTTCCTGATGCCCCGGAATCAATCAACGCCCTGGTTAGGATATTTTCCTGATCCCACTGTAAAGAGAGAGTTAATGTCAATTGTTTATCATTCGAGATATGACAAATGTGATTTGGGTCTTTATGCTTACCCTTCTTTTGTTTCTGAAGTATTGGACACTCAGATACAGAGTGCTCCTTGTTTGCACAGTATAAACAGAATTTTTCTATCCTCCTCCTTATCTTTTCTTCATGAGTGAGAGGTCCTTTAATCGCTCCAATTTCCATAGGTGTAGAATATAGTTGTGGTTTTTCTGAAGTTGAATTATAAGTGATGGTTCGCCTTGTTGATGAGTCATATGAGACCCTTTCAGCACGCCTTTCTCTAAGCCTTCTATCAATAGATGTACTTAATTTTATTAGAGCTGGTAAAGTATCTGGCAACTCCTGACGTGAAAGCTCATCTTTTAATGTTTCAGAAAGACCAAGCCTATACTGATTTTTAAGGCTAACCTGGTTCCATTGAGAATCTACTGCCCACATTTGGAAGTCAGTAGTATATTCTTCTACTGTACGCTTCCCTTGTTTAAGTGAGCGTAACTTGGATTCAGCTATTATCTGTGTGTCAGTATCTACATATAAGTTCTAGGTTCACCTTGTAGAAAAGAAATAGTGGTGCAAACTGTGATGCGGTCAGTATGGTAGGTACGTGGTCTTAAGGAGAATAGAAGATGGCAAGCATTTTTAAAATCTCTGAATTCATGTCTCTTGCCTGTAAAAGTTTGAGGGTATTGTATGTGGGGTTCTGGTATGTCAGGTTTAGCAGTTACATAGTCTTTGACTATAGTTTTTAGTGCTGCATTTTCTGCTTGAACCTCAGTTAACCCTCTTGCAAGATAATCTAATTTTTGTTGGATATTAGTAAACTGATTTTTTATTTCAGTTGGATCCATTGTATGAAAATCTATAACAGTATACAACTTAATTCACTGTGGTCTGGAAATTATGTGATGATCTGCTGTAGCAGATATTGTTGCAGTGAAAATATTAAGTTTGTATCTCTTTTCCTGAATATAGTCAAGCAATATGGTCTTAATAACCTGACTAGTCAGTAGTGAGAGTTACTGTTATAGATTTAAGCGCAGAGTCTAAATCTGAATTGTCTTTCCAGATTAGATAATATAAGTACTTCAATAATTAATAAGACAAGTAATGATAAAGAACAGATCAGAATGAGATATGATCACACAGGTGATTAATGAGTTAACTTCAGACGAGATATAACTTCTGTTAATTATGTATCCTCTTCACGCACTCACACATACAACCTTAAAATATATACAAGTCCATTCACATACCTTTCGTCAGGTATTAGGCAAACTTTGAGATGATGATTTTAGATTCCTGAGGTAAGTAACATAGAATTAGGATAAAATTATATGCAGCGTTTTTGAGCGGAGAGAACTTGTACCTGACGACCGGTCCGGTCGGCGTCTTCAGTGTGAGTGCGGCTTCCGGATTGCGGTAAGTAGTTCCGGCGGCTTCGTGATCCAAAAAGCAAGTTAAGTCCGTAAGAACAGACAGGTTGTGAAAGATGAAAAGTTCGTTACAACAAATGATAAGTGATAACGAATAACAGGGGGAAAGTAACAGTCCAATAATGAGAATATATTACGAGAGAAAAGTCAAGTAGCAAAATTAACTAGAGAAAAACAAAATCACTCTAGTAACAGCAATTTCCAGACAAGGAATGCCTGACCCAAATGTGCTATAAATAGGGAGTAACCTGTTAAAGGCGGGATATACCTTAAAGGTATATCACAGTCTAGGATCTCTCGGTACTCCTCTGGCAATTGAGATACTGAAGAAGTGCACAAGACTTTAACTGGTTTCTGAAGACACGTGGAAATACATTGTGGAGACCATGACAAAATTTCGGACCTGTGCCAGTTGAGACTGGGATTGTGCTTTTGGAGCCAGGGATAACCCAGAACAACCGGAAAATGCGGAGAGTTTATCACCTGGAACTGGAGGGTTTCAAAATGGAGAGCCCCAACAGCCATGGACAACAGAGCGGTTTCGTGAGTAACGAGTGCAGGCTGAAGGGGCCTGCCATCAATGGCCTCAATAGCAAGCGGAACGGACCGAGGCAAAAAAGGAATGGAGTGCTTCGATACAAAAGCACTTTCAATGAAACTGCTGCTCCATAACCCTGTCCGCCTGCTCTGATGAGGCGGAGAGGAATCGCCGGAATTCAACCCGATCGAGTACGATTGGGTTGACACCCCCCTGCTGGAGGCCGATTGGCCGCGAATTTGCAGGGGGTGGCGTTGCATCAGCAGCTCACAAGAGCTGCTGGTGCAATGCTGAATACGGAGAGCGTATTTCTATCTCTGTTTGAGATAGAAATCAAACAATGTCTGTCGGACCTGATCAGGTCCGACAGACATTTGTTAAATAGGCCTCATTGACTAAATAGGAGGACCTTGTTTGAGATAGAAATCAAATAATTGAACGTGATAAAGACCTGGCTAGGCATATCAGCTCTGCTATAAAGCACATTCCTGGCTCAGATAAAAAAACTTTTTTTGAATGCCTATAACACAGATTTATGTTCTCCTTTGCTCCCTACCTGCGGGCACACTCTGTGCAGGGAGAAGCTTGCTAATTATTTGCAGACCACCAGAACTTCCACTCTCCGTCATTAGCTGCCTCAACAGGTTGATCATATCTGCTAATACAGCACATTCCTGGCTAAGATAACAGCTTCTCTGCATGTCTATAAAATAGATTTATGATCCTCTTCCTACTTGCGGGCACTGAGCAATGAGAAGCTTGTTAAGTAATTGCAGCGGGCCAAAACTTTCACTTTCCTTCATTACGTGCCTCACATGACCAACAGAGGCATTACTTCAAAGCGTACAGACCAATAAACAACAAGTAAAGTGTCCAATGCATGTTATATACAGTGAGAAGTCAGCTGACATATCACATGGCCAGGGCTGCTTGTAAATAGAGCTAGTGCGATGAAAACATGAAAACCAAATTGCGCGTGATGGCATTGAAATTTTAACATACAATAAATAAATAAGCATTATGCTATTGTTTGCCGCTTCCCCAAATACGCTCCCCCAAATATGCCGCCTTCCCAAAAATGCCGCCCTAGGCCCGTGCCTTGTTGACCTAGGCCATAAAACGCCCCTGCTTGTCTGCCCTTGTTGCCTAGGGGTGCTGCTGGAGGGACTCCTTAAATATACCTCTAAATGTCCTCCGAGCCTTAGGACCGTGGTGCCGCAGGTATAGGAGCAGGGATCTGATGTAAGGGGGCGGATCTGACAACCTTGTACTGTTTGTTGTGTGTTGGTCACTATAGACTCTGTTTCCCCACTGCCCCTCTCCTGCCTTGTCCCTGTTTCGCACACGGCCACTTCTTGAATAGATATGCCTCAGACTCACCACATGGAACGTTGGGGGAATCAACTCCCCCATTAAACGTAAAATTATTCTCGCTCACATGCGCCTCTTGGGAGCAGAGGTAGCTTTTTTACAGGGGACCCATCTCAATGATGAAGAGCACGCTAAGTTAAGAAGGGATTGGGTGGGGATAGCCTCTATATCTCCCTATACAAAGGCAAGTAGAGGTTTAGCTATCTTGTTTGGGAAGAAACTGAGTACAAAGATCATGCACATGCATGTAAATACAGAGGGGAGGTTTCTTATAGTTTGAGTGCAAATGAACACAATAAGGTAAACCTTTTGTAATGTACAGGTGGCCCTCGGTTTACAACGGTTCAATTTACACCGTTTCAGAATAACAACCTTTTTTTTCAGTCATGTGACTGCTATTGAAAAGCATTGAGAAGCAGTGCATTTATTAAAAATAGCCAGTAGGTGGAGCTGTCCGCTTGTGTTGCAGCAAAGATATGCAAGCCAAGAAAGCTAAAATTAGTCAGTTTAACCAGACCTGAGCTATCGAGCAGCTTGCAAAGGAACAAGATCTTCCTGTCTATAAATCAGTCCAAATTGGAATGCATAGAAAGAACTGTTTGCAGAAATATGCACGTAAAGTCTGTGTAGTGTGATTATTTTATTAGGTTTTTAATGCTGTTTAGCAAATGTTTTTGTTCATTTAACTTAGTTTAATTATATATTATATGTTGTGTGATTATTTTATTAGGTTTATAATGCTGTTTAGCATTTAAAGTCCTCATTTCAAAGCTTTAAAAATAATGTATTAGGTGTTACTTATGCCAATTTTGAGAGGGGCCTGGAACCTAACTACCTCACTTCCCATTGACTTACATTATAAAGTGGGTTTCAATTTACAATGGTTTCGATTTACAACCATTCCTTCTGGAACCTAAACCCGGCGTAAACTGAGGGCTACCTGTATATTCACCAAATCACAGGTTCTCTTCATTTTGGAATACACTGATACAGGCCCTGACTCCGTACGCGGGGTCAGGATTGATCATAGGTTGAGATTTTAATTTAATACCTTCGCTTTCACTTGATATAGTGTGGCTTCAAGGCAGAGTGGTGAGGGATCCCTATTCCCATTATAAAGCCAAATTTGAAAAGACGATATTTGACAGACTTCATTCTGATTTGCAGGTATGTGATATCTGAAGGCTCTGCCATCCGGAGGTGAGAGATTATACCTGCCTCTCCAAAGCTAAGGCTACCCTCTCTAGGATCAACATGTTCCTTATCTCAAACTCCCTTATCCCTAGAGTTTGACAGGATAAAATACATGACATTATAATATCTGACCATGCTCCGGTGGAATTGAGTTTAGAATCCCAGGGACTGAAGCCGAATAGTAACTCTTTACGCTTCCCCATATACTTAAAAGACTCAGAGCCATTCATAAAATTTTTATCCCACTGTTGGACAGACGTTTACACAATCTGGGGTACATGGACAACCCACAATTATTCTGGGAAACTGCAAATACAGTGTTAACGGGGCATATAATTTCATACGTAGCAGCAGTTAAACGTAGGACCCAACAACGATACCTAGAACCCCAAAAGAAATTAGGGCAGGCTTTCCACTCATACCACACACAAAAGTCTAATATAACCTTTGACCTTTATATCACAGCAAAGGAAGACTTAGATGCTTTTCTCAGACAGCAAGCAGTTGCAGGACTTTTAAAAATGTCAAGCAAATTTTATAGATTTGGCAATAGGTCAGGTAGACTGTTGGCATCTCTGACCAAAATGCATACAACAAAATCGAATGTTGCTGCACTTAAACACCAAGGCAAAACCTGTACAATGCCCGCAGAAATAGCAAACGGCTTTGCCCAAAATTATGCGCGGTTAAACACACGACAACCTCTGAGTAACCCGGAGATACAAGCCAACTTTTGGCAGTCGATCGCTTTACCTCAACTTACCCAAGACCAGCTGGCCAGTCTAAACGCGCCAATCTCAGCAGACAAAATAAAATTCACCCTAAAATCACTCTCACTTGGTAAGGCACCTGGCCCTCACGGGCTTCCTGTTGAATTTTACAGACTCTACAGATACAGGTCTTCCCCACTTTGGAAAGACTATTCAATGCGTATTTCCAGAGGGACACTATGCCTTCTGGAAATTTCTCCTTGGCTCACATCACTCTTATTCCCAAACCTAATAAAGACCACACACTCCCGGAGTCCTACCGTCCCATCTCACTGCTTAACACCGGCTATAAAATACTTATGAAGGTGCTAGCGAATGGTTTAAAAACCATGCTCCCTTCTCTCCTACACCCAGACCAAACAGGTTTTGTTTTTAAGCGCACGTCGGTCTTTAACCCCTTAATGACAACTGACGTACCAGGTACGTCATGCATTAACAAGCAGTTAATGACAATGGACGTACCTGGTACGTCAGTTGTCTAACAGAGTGCTGGAAGCGATCACAAATGCTTCCAGCAGCTCTGAGGGTATTGCAGTGATGCCTTGATATGGAGGCATCCTGCAATACCACTTTACAAGCCCCCGATGCAGAGAGAGCCACTCTGTGGCCCTCTCTGCACCGGTAGCGATAGTGCCGGGTGTGAGGGTGCGCGCGCGTGCACGTGCACCCATTAGCCACACTGACACCAATGAATGAGGGCAGAAAGGGGAAAAAAAGGGATTTTTTTTAAAAAAAAATATAAAAGGATCTGGGAGGGGGTGGGGGTATTGTGGGGGGCTGCTACACTACAGAAATAGTTTTTTAAGTAAAAATAAAATAAAAATACTTTTTGGGGGGTTTTTGGGGCCAAACTGGGTACTGGCAGACAGCTGTCAGTACCCAAGATGGTGGTAATTAGGTAGGGGAGAGGGTTAGAGAGCTGGAGGGGGGATCAGGGAGGTTGGGGCTAAGGCAGGGGTCCATCACAGCTAAAATACTTTATTATTTTTATTTAAAAAAAAAACAACCTCTTTTATTTAGTACTGGCAGACTTTCTGCAGTACTTAAGATGGCGGGAACTATTGTGGGGTGGGGGAGGGAAGAGAGCTGTTTGGGAGGGATCAGGGGGTGGGATGTGTCAGGTGGGAGGCTGATCTCTAAAATTAATCCTGCAAGCTCCCTACAAGCTACCTAATTTAACCCCTTCACTGCTGGGCATAATTAACGTGTGGTGCGCAGCAGCATTTAGCGGCCTTCTAATTACCAAAAAGCAACGCCAAAGCCATATAAGTCTGCTATTTCTGAACAAAGGGGATCCCAGAGAAGCTTTTACAACAATTTCTGCCATAATTGCACAAGCTGTTTGTAAATAATTTCAGTGAGAAACCTAAAATTGTGAAAAATGTTAAGTTTTTTTTTTTATTTGCTCGCATTTGGCGGTGAAATGGTGGCATAAAATATACCAAAATGGGCCTAGATCAATACTTGGGGTTGTCTACTACACTACACTAAAGCTAAAATTAACCCTACAAGCTCCCTACAAGCTCCCTAATTAACCCCTTCACTCCTGGGCATAAAACACGTGTGGTGCGCAGCGGCATTTAGCGGCCTTCTAATTACCAAAAAGCAACCCGAAAGCCATATAAGTCTGCTATTTCTGAAAAAAGGGGATCCCAGAGAAGCATTTACAACCATTTGTGCCATAATTGCAGAAGCTGTTTGTAAATAATTTCAGTGGGAAACCTAAAGTTTGTGACAAATTTTGTGAAAAAGTGAACTTTTTTTTTTTTATCGCATTTGGCGGTGAAATGGTGGCATGAAATATACCAAAATGGGCCTAGATCAATACTTTGGGTTGTCTTCTAAAAAAAAAATATATACATGTCAAGGGATATTCAGGTATTCCTGACAGATATCAGGGTTCCAATGTAACTAGCGCTAATTTTGAAAAAAAGTGGTTTGGAAATAGCGAAGTGCTACGTGTATTTATTGCCCCATAAATTGCAAAAAAAGCAAAGAACATGTAAACATTGGGTATTTCTAAACTCAGGACAAAATTTAGAAACTATTTAGCATGGGTGTTTTTTGGTGATTGTAGATGTGTAACATATTTTGGGGGTCAAAGTTAGAAAAAGTGTGTTTTTTTCCATTTTTTCCTCATATTTTATTATTTTTTTTTTTAGTAAATTATAAGACATGATGAAAATAATGGTATCTTTAGAAAGTCCATTTAATGGCGAGAAAAACGGTATATAATATGTGTGGGTACAGTAAATGAGTAAGAGTAAAATTACAGCTAAACACAAACACTGCAGAAATGTAAAAATAGCCATTGTCATTAAGGGTAAGAAAATTGAAAAATGGTCCGGTCATTAAGGGGTTAATCTGCGTAAGGTTTATCATGCTATTAACCATTACTGGTCCCAAAGGGGCAAAGACAGGGTGGTGGGGGCCCCAGAGGCCTTCCTGCTGTCTCTAGACACAGATAAGGCCTTTGATTGCGTTGAGTGGCCACACTTGTTCAACACTATGCAATGTTTTAATTTCCAGGGTCCCTACTTGGAGATTATCCGTAAATATGGGGCCACGAGCAAGCATACAGGTGAATGGTATTTTCTCTCCGGACTTCATCCTGCAGCGAGGCACCCGGCAGGGATGCCTGCTGTCTCCCTTACTCTTTGACATAGCCTTAGAGCCACTAGCAATAAAGCTTAGACAGATCTTCCCAGGAATCAACATCCAGGGCACCCCGGTCCAGATCGCACTTTATGCAGATGATATGATGCATTTTGTAGAACTACCAAATTTCTATATCCCACACATATTAAAGGTGATCTCGGACTTTGGTAGCTTCTCAGGCTACAAGATTAACGCCTCTAAATCAGAGATATAGTGGCTAAATAGACACAAGCTCTCGCCTCACAGCTATCCGTTTGTGGAGACCCACAATACACTCACCTACCTGGGCATCCACCTGCACAAAAACCCACACAAGATTTATGAGTTAAATATCACCAGGCAATGTTTGGCCCTGATTACTCAAATGCAGGGATGGATGAACTTACCCTTGAGCCTCTCTGGCCATGTTAGCCTGGTAAAAAGGTCTATCTTGCCTAAGCTTTTGTTTACTCTTCTGGCCCTGCCCTACCTTCTCACCAGGAGTGATTTGACAACTCTGTCCAGAGCTATGGGAAAAAGACTTGTATTTCATCTGATAAATTACATCTCCCTTACCTGAGTGGAGGGCTAGGTCTCCCGAATTTGAAGTTGTAAAATTGGGCAGCTTTAATTAGATTGGTGATCCATTGGCAGCTCAATACTTCACACTTTTGCATTACACAATTGGAAGAGGCGGTGAGCGCCCCTATCTTATTTACCATATGCCCCTCTGGGCACTATTCCTCCTTCCATCAAGGAGAACCCACTATATCGAGACCCTCTTAGGGCATGGACGCATGACTTTAAAACATCTAAAAAAAAAAACACCCCACACCAAAATTCATTCCCATTGTGGGCAATGAGGAGTTCCCAGCGGGCAACACCTTGGCGCCTTTTCTGTGCTGGAAACACTTATGAATTAGAACTGTGGGAGATATTTTAGACTCTTTTCAACACTCATTGAGGTCCTTTCAGGAACTACAGAGACAATTCAATATCCCTAGCAAACACTTCTATGCATATTTGCAACTCAGACACTACATAAATGACTTACAGCAGAAAGATCCAGGGTTTTGGCATGCCTCTCCCTTTGCCATTACACATACCTTATTCCAAATGGGGATCTTTTCATCCTCTGAACTTTATAAAAGACTGTTAAAAGAAAATGAAGCAGCAGTACAGACAAAGATACTTGAGGGACTCGCTCCTTTAATGATGACTGACATATCAATTGTAGATATAAAAATAAACCTGGAGAGGGCAAAAGCCGCAACCCTAGCGGTTTCACTTAGAGAGGCACAAATCGGACTACTTCATAGGGATTATATCACCCCGGACTGCTTGGCTAAGTGGAATCCTCATCACCCTAAAACATGTGTCAAATGTCATAGCAACACCCCTCATTTCCAACACTAATTTTATACCTGTTCAATGATTAGGCAGGTTTGGGGGCGTCTGCAATATTGGTTTAAGACCTCATTTGGAGTGAACGTTACCCTTGATACAGATAGGATTTGCCTCTTTCTCTGGGAGGACCATTTTAGAAAGTTTCATAAATTGCTAACTCAGTGCATACTGCTGGCGAGACATTGTATATTATGTAGGTGGATATCTAATAAAGCTCCAACAATAGCGCAGTTTAGAAAGCTCTTATTTAAACAAATCTTTATTGAACAGTATGACACTAAATTAGATGTTAAACATAGGCTTGGCCCCTTCCTTAAAAAGTGGCAACCTTATCTATCATCACTTACCCCATCTATACAGAAACAGGTACTGCAGCCGTTTCTTCACCATGAAATAATGCTAGCCGCTATATTAAATGGGGAGTGGCCTGCAATTGCAGAACCGATAGATAATATTTCTCCTAAAACTACTGTTTTAGATTCAATATCCCGGGGGTGGTGGGTGTGGAGCGGGGATGAGGTGCTTTTCCTTTGCCTTCACGTTGCTCTGTTTTCTTCCTTCTCTCTGTATGTGCTTCCCCCCTTCCTCTCTCACTTTACTGTTATTTATTCTCTAAAGAATCTTTGTATAACACTCGGCCAAATGTGTGGAGGGGCACTTGGTCAAATAAACACAAAAAGAAGCTATTGAATGGCTAAAAGTTAAAATTATTTAAAGGGACATTCAAGTCCAAAAAAAAGTTCATGATTTAAATAGGGCATGCAATTTTAAACAACTTCCCAATTTACTTTTATCACCAATTTTGCTTTTTTCTCTTGGTATTCTTAGTTGAAAGCTAAAACTAGGAGGTTCATATGCTAATTTCTTAGACCTTGAAGACTGCCTCTAATCTGAATGCATTTTGACCACTAGAGGGCATTAGTTCACATGTTTCATATAGATAACATTGAGCTCATGCACGTAAAGTGACCTAGGACTGAGCACTGATTGGCTAAACTGCATGTCTGTCAAAAGAACTGAAATAAGGGGGCAGTCAGCAGAAGCTTAGATACAAGATAATTACAGAGGTAAAAATTATATAAATATAACTGTGTTGGTTGTGCAAAACTGGGGAACGGGTAATAAAGGGATTATCTTTCTTTTTAAACAACAAAAATTCTGGTGTTGACTGTCCCTTTAAGACTTATGTAAGTTAATGTTATAATTTGTTTATATGTAAAATTGGAGTGCAGCCTTCGTCCACAAATAGGGACAGCAAACCTATGGCAGCATCAGATGCGATATAGTTATGCTACAAATAACATCTTTTTGAGAACTGTCTCACAGAGCAGAAGCAACGCTGGACATTCACAAACCTTGGAGCAAACTTGACTCTATAAGATATTATGCAAGGTAGCGAATTGATATGTCTAGGACCGTCATACAGTTGTAACAGATTTCTATTGTATGTCCTTGTGATGTTTGAGGGCTGTATTTTCATTAATGAAAAGAATAAAAAAAATAAAAAATGAATGCATAAAATTTTAAACATTGTAGATAAATGCACTATTAACCCCTAAGCTGCCCTAACCTAATCATCTATTCAAATCCCAAACAGGTATGGTGGGTAGTTAAGAGATTAAAGGGGCATTAAACTTACAAACTAATGTTATATAATTCTGCACATAGTGCAGAATTATATAACTTTAACTTACCGGCAGATTTATACATTAAAGGATTGCAGAGAAATTTTATGTAAAAGCTCCTTTTTCCAGAACACCGCTCCTTGCTCTACTGAGCGGGTCTGGTTTTCCCACAACGCATAGCTCACTCCTGCTACTAGACCAGAGCGAGAGCGAGCTACATTCATTTTAATGGCGCGGCTAGGCACGCTGTGACTAGACAGTGTTGCCGCGATGCGCTGTGGAAAAACCAGACCCGCTCAGTAGAGCAAGGAGCGGTGTTCTGGAAAATGGAGCTTTTACATAAAATTTCTCTGCAATACTTTAGCCGGTAAGCTAATGTTATATCATTCTGCAGAATTATATAACATTAGTTTGTAAGTTTACTGCCCCTTTAAGGCCTAATGCATGCTTAAAGGAACAGTATACACCAATTTTCGTATAACTGCATGTAATAGACACTACTATAAAGAATGTAACTTGGATTTAAAAAAAAAAAAAGTAACACAGGGTTTCGTTTAGAGGAGGGGTTAGGTGTTAGATATATTAGGGTTAGACTGTGTTGGGGTTGTGGCGGTTTAGGGCTAATACTGTAGGGTACTTGTGGTGGGCTAGTGGCAGTATAGGGTTAATAGGATAGGTACTTGTGGTGGGC
>NC_069505.1:139207302-139214802 GCF_027579735.1 Bombina bombina | reverse complement strand
AAAACCTGTCAAAATATACTGAGTTAAGAGGCAGCCTTCAAGGGCTTAGAAATGAGCATATGAGCATTTAGTTTTCAACAAAGATTAACAAGAGAACAAAGCAAATTAGTGATAAAAGTAAATTGTAAAGATGTTTAAAATTGCATGCCCTATCTGAATCATGAAAGTTTAATTTTGACTAGACTGTCCCTTTTAAAAGTCTTTGACATTTATTTTCTTTGTTCTGGTCACTTATAAATGGCCTACTGGAGTGACAGTCTTACAGTGTTACTTCTTTTGATACAAAAACCTGGTAGCAACTTGTCAAATCTTTGTTTAGGGAATTTATGTCAAAGAAACACATCTGCCTGCATTGTGGTTTCTGCATCATACCAATACTTTTTCTATACTGGGATTTGTGATGCATTTTGTTGGTTCCCAAATGTCTTATGCGTTTGTTAAATAAACACAAAACCGAGAGAGGATTTTAAAATCTTTTTGTTTTTGTAAAACTGATTTTCCTGTACTGAGATTTTTTTTTATAAACGGTTTAATTATTCATTTATTTCCTTTTTTCACATTCCTTGCTTCTGTAATTTTGTCAGAAAATTCTTGTTTTTCCAATTTTGAGAAATAGAAGTGAACACTGTAAACTTACAAGCCTAATCCTGCTATGTATTCCATTAATTGGCCATAGCAGGGGGGGTTTGCAAAAGACAATGTAAAACAGTTTGTTTAAAGGGACATGAAACCCCCAAAAATGCTCTCATTATTCAGAAGAGCATACAATTTCAAACAAATTTCCAATTTGCTTATCTAATTTGCTTTGTTTTCATAAGTTTCCTTTGATGAAAATAACTAGGTAAAATAACTAGGTAGGCTCGAGCAGCAGTGCACTACTGGGAGCTAGCTGCTGACTGGTGGCTGCACATAAAATCATGGCCAAAAATATTGACACCCCTGCATTTCTGTCAGATAATGCACTACTTCACCCAGAAAACTGTTGCAATTACAAATGTTTATGCATTCTCATGTTTATTTTGTTCGTATTGGTATGACACAAAAAAGTGGAGAAAAATAGCCAAATCTGACACATTCCACACAAAACTCCAAAAATGGACTGGGCAAAATTATTGGCATACTCAATTTAATATTTGGTAACACACCCCTTGGAAAAATAAATGAAATCAATCACTTCCTGTAACCATTATTGAGTTTCTTGCACCTCTCTACTGGAATTTTGGACCACTCTTCTTTCGCCAACTGCTCCAGGTCTCTTAGATTGGAAGGGTTCCTTTTCCCAACTGCTGTCTTGAGATCTCTCCACAGGTGCTCTATGGGATTGAGATCTGGACTCACTGCTGGCCAGTTCAGTACTCTCCAACTTTCTGACACTGGGCCCTACATTGCACCACAGAATTCTTTGGTAGTCTAAATATTTCATAATGCCATGCACGCTGGCAAGACATCCAGTGCCTGAAGCAGCAAAGGAACCCAAAAAAAAATCAGTGAATCTCTACCATGTTTGACTGTAGGGACTGTGTTCTTTTCTTTAAAAGCCTCATTTTCTTTTTCTGAAAACGGTAGGATGGGCTTTACCAAAAAGCTGTCATTTTGTTTCTTTCGTCTGTCCACAGCACATTTTTCCAAAAGGATTTTGGCTTCCTCAGGTAAATTTTGGCAAACTCCAATCTGGCTTTATGTTTCTGTGTCAGCAGTGGTGTCCTCCTGGGTCTCCTACCATAGCGTCCCTTTTCTTTCAGATGGTGACGTATAGTAGGTCAGCTTGAATTTGTCTGGAAGTTGATCGAGGTGTTTTTTTTTTATCCACCATTTGAACAATCCTTTGTTGCAATCTTTGATCAATTTTTCTCTTTCGTCCGCGTCCATGGAGATTAGCTACAGTGCCATGGGCTGTAAACTTCTTGACAATGTTGGACACAGGAATATTAAGATATCTGAAAATGGACTTGTAACCTTGAGATTGTCCATGCTTTTCCACAATTTTTGTTCTCAAATCCTCAGACAATTATTTGCTGCTCCTCTCTCTTTTAAATGGTTGCTGATGTGCTTTACTATATTGTCAGCACCTGTTAATTGATACAGGTGAGTTTAATTACAAGAGCATCACAAACTTACAATTTTAAGAAGTTGCCAATAATTTTGTTCAGTCCATTTTTGGAGTTTTTCGTGGAATGTGTCCGACCCCAAGGCAGAACATACTGCGATGTGCGATCTGATCGCAGAAAATTTACAGTTTCTGCAGATTTTTTTTTTTTTGGCCTGCAGGTGTCACTGTTCCATTCACTCTCAAAGTAAATATTTACTACGTTCCTCTCAATTTCCTCCCTCTTCCTGAACTCCAGTGCGGTACAGGGTAACAGCACATTGTAGAAGAGGTAAGTCAGGGCTTAACAAATTTATTATAGGAGTCTAGGAGCCAACCAAAATATTTATATTTTTTGTTCTTTAACGGGTCAGTGTCTGTGTGCCTGTGTGTGTCTGTCTGTCTGTGTCTCCACTTTTTTGTGTCATACCAATACAAACAAAATAAATAAACACGAGAATGCCTAAACATTTGTAATTGCAACAAGTTTCTGGGCGATGTGGTGCATTATCCGACAGAAATGCAGGGGTGCCAATATTTTTGGCCATGACTGTGTATGCCTCTACTCATTGGCTCACTAGATATTAAGCTAGCTCCCAGTAGTGCATAACTTCTTCAACAAAGGATACCAGGGCAATAAAACACATTTGAGAAAAAAAAATGTGAATTGGAAAGTTGTTTAAAATTATATAAGCTATCTAAATCAATAAAGAAAAATGTAGAGTAGCAACTCTTGACAATTCCAGTAACCAGTCTGGATTGGTTTATGCAAATAAAGAGAGTAGCGGTGATGCAGATGTTTAACCATTTACAAACAATTGCAGCAAAAAGGCGTTAAGTAATCTTCCACACTTGGCATATGTGCTAATTTATAGTAAGAATACAGTCTTGTAATTACAAGATGTTGTAATCTTCATATACCTGTATCTATATATAAACATCATTGTTTTGTTTCTAGACAATCTGTGTGGTTCCCCATATTTTTCCTCTCTTCTGAATGTGATAAATTTAAAAACAATTTAAAAAAACATACTGCGTGTACTGATATTTTCACAACTTAAAGGGACAGTAAACTCAAAATTTAAACTTAAATCAATTAGAGCATAGCATTTTTTAAATGTAATTTTTATCAATTTTGCTAAGTTTTCTTGGTATTCTTTGTTAAAGTGCAATCCTAGGTGAGCTCAGGAGCATGTACGTTCCTGTAGCCATCTGGTAGCAGAGCAGTGTTTGCATGTATGTTTGATATTGCTATAAACATTGTTGCAATAACTGCTGCCGGGGACGGTTATAGGGACATTCCAGTCAAAATTTAAAAGACAAAGCATAGAGGGCGCCACATGGTGCAGATCAGGCAAAACAGGATGCACAATATACAAAATAGCCAAATTGCTACTCACGTGGTATAAAGCAAAAATTGTGCAATAAGGCAGACCGGAACCAAGTCGTCCGGTAGACACACAGGCAATGAGCAGGATAGGGTAGTCCCACAGAGGTAATCACAAGGTTCCAAAAATCCCACCGGGGGGAGTCCAGGAGAGGAAAATGAAGAAGGGTCAGGTTCCTAGGTGGTGACCCAAAGTGCACTCAATCCAACCAGGGGGGGTCAGCAAGTGATATCCAAGGGTGTCCCTTCAGCTTGAGGATATAGCTTGCTGACCCCCCCCTGGTGGGATTGAGTGCACTTTGGGTCACCACCTAGGAACCTGACCCTTCTTCTTTTTCCTCTCCTGGACTCCCCCTGGTGGGATTTTTGGAACCTTGTGATTACCTCTGTGGGACTACCCTATCCTGCTCATTGCCTGTGTGTCTACCGGACGACTTGGTTCCGGTCTGCCTTATTGCACAATTTTTGCTTTATACCACGTGAGTAGCTATTGGGCTATTTTGTATATTGTGCATCCTGTTTTGCCTGATCTGCACCATGTGGTGCCCTCTATGCTTTGTCTTTTAGGATACCATGACTGTGTTACTGTGGCATAACACACTAGAGGATCTGCCGTTCATTTATCTGCAACATCCACTTCAGCACCTTGTGGGATTTTATATTTGCACACTGGACAATTTTTGTGCTTATTTGGACACTTAATAACTATTATTATATTAATATTTTTTATTTTTATTTCTATTTTTGATTTTTTTTTTTTTTAATTCAGGTTATTTCACTATGAGATTCTTCTGTCAATTATCTTTTTGATATTATTTGGATACACACTATTATTATTATTATTATTATTATTATTATTATTATTATTATTATTATTATTGTTACAATTCCATCTTCACACATTTTTTGCACTTATAAGTCAATGGAGTGAAATACTTTTTGTTAGAACCACTCATATTTCTAACATTTCACTTCTTAAGAAATATATATTTTATTCAAAGAATAATTTTTCTAACATATTTTTACACTAGACTTATTAGATATTTTTGGCGCCTCTTATTCACCACCCGCTAGATTTTCTACTGGCTGTGTGTTTTTTTTTTTTTTTAATCTGTTCCCGGTCAAAATTTAAATGTACATAGATAACATCTTTGAATAGAAACATATTTGCAATATACATGTATTGGCAAAAATACTTCTAGTAAAAGATATCACTATTTTAGTGTTAACATTTTTCTCTGCACGTGCATGTGAAGCATAGCTAGATATTCTCAGTTCACCTACATTTTAAACAATGCAGCTGCACAGATCATCAGTGGGGCTTGTATCATGTCAGCAATTCACAAATTGAGTCATTACCAGATGGTACAAGCATTTTAGGCTCTCTGAGCAAGTGCTGTGTTTAAAATGCTGGTGCACGGTGCATACTTAAAGGGACATTAAACCCAAAATTTTTCTTTCATGATTCAGGTAGAAAATACAATTTTAAATATTCCAATTTACTTCTATTATCTAATTTGCTTCATTCTTTAGAAATCCTTTGCTGAAAAATAGCAATGCACATAGATGAGCCAATCACGCGAGGCATCTATCTGCAGCCACCAATCAGTAGCTACTTAGCCTATCTAGATATGCTTTCCTGCAAAGGATATCAAGCGAAAGAAGCAAAATAGATAATAGAAGTAAATGAGAAAGTTGCTTAAAATTGCATGCTCTTTCTAAATCACAAAAGAAAAAAAAAGGGTTTCATGTCCCTTTAAATACACTTTTAAAACATCTAAAGTTTTTATTAAAAGCATTTTTGCTAATGCATGTATATTACAAAATTTCTTCTGTTTAATACCGAAATGTACCCATGTGGTTTCCAATTTCGTCTGAAATATCCCTTTAAAGACACATGTACACTCATGTCAGCCTGCCCAGCATTACTTTTCATCAAAGGATACTAAAATAAACTATTTAATAATGGAAGTAAACTGGAAAGTTGTTTAAAATTGAATCAGAGCATATTTTAAGCAACTTTCTAATTTACCCCTATTAATTTTTTTTATTTATTTTTTTCTTCTCTTGGTATCCTTATTTGAAAATCAGAGACGTAAGCTGTAGTGCTTGCTGATTGGTGGATAAATTTAGCCACCAATCAGCAAGCGCTACCCAGGTGCTGATCCAAAAATAAGCCGGCTCCTAAACTTACATTCCTGCTTCTCAAATAACGATACCAAGAAAACGAAGAAAAATTGCTTAAAATTGCATGCTCCATCTGAATCATGAAAGACAAAAATTGCGTTTCATATCCATTTAATTTTGACTTAAGCGTCCCTTTAATATGTTTTCTCTGTGTTTTGCATCATATCGGGATACATTGCAATCCCTTCATAGATTAGCTATTTCTCACTAAAGTTTTTTTTTTGTTTGTTTTTTTAAAGATTACTTATTTCACTTAAACATCAATTTGTCATTTCTTTATTACCAATCAAAATTTGGCAGCATTATAATAAACAAAAATATTTTTAAGGTTTAGGTTGCCCAAAATAATTGGTTTGTGTCATAGCCACTTATATGCAGTTTCATCATTGATTGGTGTTGGCTTGTTCCTAAACTATACTAAAAAGTGAAATAGGAAGATGGGTAGACCAAATATCAATACCCAAGTCTAGAGATGCAGCACTCAACCATAATATGAAAAAAGACGAGCCATTAACTGGCCCTTAGCACAAAATGTTATCAGAGAGAGAGATCTATATCATTCTAAAAGCCTATTGGAGCCCCTCACATAAAAAGAAAAAGAAGCCGGCTACTGTAAGAAAATTAATTAAAAACTAGTGCTCCAGACAGTTAATCTCATAAATGACACCATGTGGGAGGTATGATTGATAGTCACATTGGAGGCAGCTCAACACTTTCCAAAATGTATAGTTCCAATACATGGCAAGACACAAGTACAATATGTTACCGGAGCTTCAGAGGTAATGCACTGTCCGCGTCATGCCGGGAGATTGCCGTTTAGTCATCCCCTAGACTCAACCGGGTCTTTTCTTCTAGTGTTCCTTAAGACCTCTGTACAATATACACTACTCGTCATAGGGCACTAAGTGTACCCATCTTCCTTTTTCACATTTTGGTATGGTGTATTTTTCTATAGTGCACCTCCATATATTATTACTACTATACATTAATTAAACTGCCCCCTTCTCTCTCCCAGATGATCTAGAAGAGAAGATACCTGCATCACAAACAGGAGGAAGCAGTTCGGAGCTTCAGGCTACAGTCATGAAACCTACAGGTAAAAAGTTGACCTTGTGTTCATGATTTTTTATGTATGTAAATTAAAAATGCCAATTAAATTTCTACGCTCACATGTCTAGTTTCTGCTTAGGAAGCTGCTAATTAAATTTCGTTTTTCAGGTGGATTATGCCTGCTTGGCGCATATACAGATAGTGATGAGGATGATGTGGACTCCTCTGAAAAACCCGTTGTTAAAGCATCTGCCAAAGTCAACACTTCAGGAGACATTGATAACACTCTAGCCAACTTCCTTGCGGTAAAGCACTAATGAGATTGCTATATTTTTGTCAAGACCTACACCCTTAAGTCACTATGTCAAAATGTGAAATTGTTCAATAAACTATTTTGCTAGAGCATTTAATCTTTTAAATGAATTGTATTCACTTATGCGTATAACTCCAAAATAATTAAATACAAAGTCAAAGCTGAACTGCTTTAATACCCCCATTCTTCTTCTTCAGATTAGGATAAGGCCAGTGATTGGAGAATACACATGTATGCATGCTTCTCATTTGCTCACAAGCTATATGTGGGGAAAAAGTCTATTGGCATTTTTATATATATATCATGTGTGTGTGTGTATGTATGTATGTATATATCTATATCTGTATATATCTATATCTCTCTCTCTATATATCTATATATCTCTCTCTCTATATATCTCTCTCTCTATATATCTATATATCTCTCTCTCTATATATCTATATATCTCTCTCTCTATATATCTATATATCTCTCTCT